>NC_092243.1:21262967-21292967 GCF_036320965.1 Panulirus ornatus | reverse complement strand
CAAAAAATTACATATAAAGATTACTTAGTACAGGTGAAAGAAGGTTACCCATTGCCATACCAAATTTTTGAGCATAATAATCTCCATTAAACTGAAATACACAGTCTTTTATACACAATTTTATCAGTTCAATGAAATTAGACTTTGAAATAGGTAAATGAATATAATCCAAGACATCAAATGAATATTCTAAAAGGTCATCAACTGGAACTTTAGTGAAAAGTGAGGAAACATCAAAGCTAACTAGTTTGAAATCAAAATTAACATTGATATTGTTTAGCTTGTTGACTAAATCTACATTGTTCATGATATTAGAATTTGATACCTTACCCACTAAAGGGCTTAATAAAGAAACTAACCATTTTGACAAGTTATATGTGATGGAGCCTACTGAACTCACTCTAGGTCTTGCTGGAAAATTCTGTTTATGTGTTTTGATAATACCATACATATATAGCAATGAAGGGGACAAAAATTACAAACTTTTGATAAGAGAAATGTTACCTTTCAACAACAACTTCACTTCTTTATTGAAGTGAGAATTAACTGCTTCTAAGGGATTTTTTTTTTACTAAGTTTAGAATATGTTGTGTTATCATTTAGAAGATCATTCATTTTAGATAAATAGTTACTTTTGTCTAGAATCACAACAGTGTTAGCCTTATCTGCTTCAGTAATATGTATATCCTTGTCTTTTTTTAAGGTGTTAATAGCTCTTATGAATCTTTTAGGGCAATTAGCTTCCACTGGTTTTGACAAACTGGCATACACTGAACCCTTACAGATATTAATATCATCATTACTTAAATTACTGTATTTTTCTAAATTACAAAAAGACTTTGTGACATCAACACAGCTGGCTTCTCTGTTAGAGCACACAAAACTTAAACCATAGCCTAATGCATACAAGGAATCTTTATCTAGTTGTTTATAAGACAGGTTTACCACAAAAGATGGGTTTGTGTTCTTGGTCCAGTCGCTGTTTTCAATAAGATGGTCCAACTTACGATTTTGTGACACTTGTAGCCTATTGCGTTCTTTCCTTAATTCATCATAGCAATAGTCCAACATCCGGTTTTTCCAGTGTGTCGGTATTGCCATTTGAAAGGCACGTTTCTTCTCTACTTTGTCGCTGTTTCCCGCGTTAGAGAGGTAGCTCAAGGAAACAGACGAAAGAATGGCCCAACCCACCCACATACTCATGTATATACATGACCGTCCACACACACACACATATACATACCAATACATTTCAACGTATACACAAAAATACATACACAGATATATGCACATATACACATGTACATAATTCATACTTGCTGCCTTATTCATTGCAGTCGCCACCCCGCCACTCATGAAATGACATCCCCCTCCCTCCGCATGCGCGTGAGGTAGCGCTAGGAAAAGACGACAAATTTCCACATTCGTTAACACTAAGTCTCTATCTGTCATGTATAATGCACCGAAACCACAGCTCCCTTTTCACATCCAGGCCGCACAAAACTTTCCATGGTTTGCCCCAGACGCTTCACATACCTTGGTTCAATCCATTGACAGCACGTCGATCCCGGTATACCACATTGTTTCAATTCACTCTATTTATTGCACGCCTTTCACCCTCCTGCATGCTAAGGTCCCGATAGCTCAAAATCTTTTTCACTCAGTCTTTACACCTCCAATTTGGTCTCCCACTTCTCCTCGTTCCCTCCACCTCTGACACATATCCTCTTTGTCAGTCTTTCTTCAATCATTCTCTCATGTGACTAAACCATTTTAAAGCACCTTTATCTACTCTCTCCACCACACTCTTTTTATTACCACACATCTCCTTTACCCTTTCATTGCTCACGCGATCAAACCACCTGACACCACATATTGTCCCCAAACATCTCATTTCCAACACATCCACCCTCCTCCGCACAACTCTATCTATAGCCTACGCCTCGCAACCATATAACATTGTTGCAAGCATTATTCCTTCAAGCATACCCATTTTTGCTTCTTGAGATAATGTTCTCGACTTCCATTCATTTTTCAACGCCTCCAGAACTTTCGCCCCCTTCCCCACCCTGTGACTTACTTCCGCTTCCGTGGTTCCATCCGCTGCCAAATCCACTCCCAGATATCGAAAACACTTCACTTCCTCCAGATTTTCTTCATTCAAACTTACCTCCGAATTGTCTTTACCCTCAACCCTACTGTCCCTAATAACCTGGTTCTTGTTCACATTTACTCTCTGCTTTCTTCTTTCACACACTTTACCAAACTCAGTCACCAGCTTCTGCAGTTTCTCACCCGAATCAGCCACCGCAGTGCTCTTCTCCAATCTCATGATCTGTACATGTTTTCACCCTTTCAATCAATACCCTTCCGTATAATTTCCCAGGAATACTCAGCAAACTTATACCTATTTGATTTGATCACTCACCTTTATCCCCTCTGTCTTTGTACAATGGCACTATGCATGCATTCTCCCAACCCTCAGGCACCTCACCGTGAGTCATACATTCACTGAATATCCTTACCAACCAGTCAACAACACAGTCACCCCCTTTTTCAATAAATTCCACTGCAATACCATCGAAACCCATTGCCTTGCCGGCTTTCATCTTCTGCAAAGCTTTCACTACCGCTTCTCTGTTTACCAAATCATTCTCCCTAACCCTCTCACTTCGCACACCACCTCGACCAAAAAAAGCTGTATCTGCCACTCAATCATCTAACACATTCAACAAACCTTCAAAATACTCACTCCATCTCCTTCTCACATCACCACTATCTTTTATTACCTCCCCATTTGCCCCCTACACCGATGTCCCCATTTGTTCTCTTGTTTTAGGCACTTTATGTTCCTCCTTCCAAAACATCTTTGTATTCTCCGTAAAATTTAATGATACTCTCTCACCTCAATTCTCATTTCCACTTTTCTTTTGACCTCTTGCCTCTTTCTTTTATACATCTCCCAGTCATTTGCACTATTTCACTGCAAACCTCGCCCAAATGTCTCTCTCTCCTCTTTCACTAATAATCTTACTTCTTCATCCCACTACTCACTACCCTTTCTGATTTGTCCACCTCCCATGCTTCTCAGACCACATATATCTTGTGCACAAGCCATCACTGCTTCCCTAGATATATCTGATTCCTCCCCCACTCCACTTACGTCTTTTGCTCTTACCTTTTTCCATTCTGCACTCAGTCTCTCCTGGTACTTCCTCACGCAAGTCTCCTTCCCAAGTTCTCTTATTCTCACCACTCTCTTCAAAACAACAATCCCTCTTCTTTTCTGAAACCCTCTACAAATCTTCACCTTCGCCTCCACATGATAATGATCAAACATCCCTCCAGTTTCACCTCTCAGCACACTAACAGTCTCTCTTTCGCGCGCCTATCAATTAACACGTAATCCAATAATGCTCTCTGACCATCTCTCCTACTCACATACGTATGCTTATGTATATTTCTCTTTTTAAACAAGGTATTCCCAGTCTCCAGTCCTATTTAAGCACACAAATCTACAAGCTCTTCACCATTTCCATTTATAACACTAAACACCCCATGTACACTAATAATTCCCTTAACTGCCACATTCCTTCACACTAAATATCCAGCTTTCATGTGTATTACACCGAAACCACAGCTCCTTTTCCACATCCAGGCACCACAAAACTTTTCATGGTTTACACCAGACGATTCACATGCCCTGGTTGAATCCATTGACAGCACGTCAACCCCGTTATACCACATCGTTCCAATTCACTCTATTCCTTGCACGCCTTTCACCCTCTTGCATGTTCAGGCCCCTATCGCTCAAAATTTTTTTCACTCTATCTTTCTACTTCTAATTTGGTATCCCATTTCTCTTCGTTCCTTCTACCTATATATGTATAGTATAAGAACGGGACAAGAATCAAATGCCTTGTTTAATCACGTTAAAAACTATGATCATTGTATTGACTGGAGTAATTCCATCTCAGTTATTAACTCTAACTCTATTACCAAGAGAAATATCATTGAATCCTCTATTAGTGATGGCCTACACAAATTAGATAACTATATTGATGAAATTTGTAAAATGATAAGTTTATGAACGCTCGTTGTATGTTTTGGACAACCACATGTTTACCAAATGGCGTCCTAGCTTCGTCTCTTCGATGTATATCAACTGACTTATATTTCTCTCTTGTGTCTCCACTGATGATGTGATCATTACACGGAAGTGCACTTAGGAACTTATCGTGCTTCATTTTCATTTTCTTTAATTTTCTAGAAGAAGGAACAGAGAAGGGGGCCTGGTGAGGATATTTCCTCAGAGGCCCAGTCCTCTGTTCTTAACGCTACCTTGCTAATGCGGGAAATGGCGAATAGTTTGAAAGATATATATATAAATATATATATATATATATATATATATATATATATATATATATATATATATATATATATATATATATATATATATATATATTTTTTTTTTTTTCTTTTTTTTTTTTTTTGCTTTGTCGCTGTCTCCCGCGTTTGCGAGGTACAACAAGGAAACAGACGAAAGAAATGGCCCAGCCCACCCCTAGACACATGTATATACATACGTCCACACACGCAAATATACATACCTACACAGCTTTCCATGGTTTACCCCAGACGCGTCACATACCCTGATTCAATCCAATGACAGCGCGTCAACCCCGGTATACCACATCGATCCAATTCACTCTATTCCTTGCCCTCCTTTCACCCTCCTGCATGTTCAGGCCCCGATCACACAAAATCTTTTTCACACCATCTTTCCACCTCCAATTTGGTCTCCCTTTTCTCCTCGTTCCCTCCACCTCCGACACATATATCCTCTTGGTCAATCTTTCCTCACTCATTCTCTCCGTGTGCCCAAACCATTTCAAAACACCCTCTTCTGCTCTCTCAACCACGCTCTTTTTCTTTCACACATTTCTCTTACCCTTACGTTACTTACTCGATCAAACCACCTCACACCACACATTGTCCTCAAACATCTCATCTCCAGCATATTCATCCTCCTGCGCACAACTCTATCCATAGCCCACGCCTCGCAACCATACAGCATTGTCGGAACCACTATTCCTTCAAACATATCCATTTTTGCTTTCCGAGATAATGTTCTCGACTTCCACACATTCTTCAAGGCTCCCAGGATTTTCGCCCCCTCCCCCACCCTATGATCCACTTCCGCTTCCATGTTTCCATCCGCTGCCAGATCCAATCCCAAATATCTAAAACACTTTACTTCCTCCAGTTTTTCTCCATTCAAACTTACCTCCCAATTGATTTGACCTTCAACCCTACTGTACCTAATTACCTTGCTAATTACCTTATTCACATTTATCCTTAACTTTCTTCTTTCACACACTTTACCAAACTCAGTCACTAGCTTCTGCAGTTTCTCACATGAATCAGCCACCAGCGCTGTATCATCAGCCAACAACAACTGACTCACATCCCAAGATCTCTCATCCCCAACACACTTCATACTTGCCCCTCTTTCCAAAACTCTTGCATTCACCTCCCTAACAACCCCATCCATAAACAAATTAAACAACCATGGAGACATCACACACCCCTGCCGCAAACCTATATTCAATGAGAACCAATCACTTTCCTCTCTTCCTACACGTACACATGCCTTACATCCTCGATAAAAACTTTTTACTGCTTCTAACAACTTGCCTCCCACACCATATATTCTTAATACCTTCCACAGAGCATCTCTATCAACTCTATCATATACCTTCTCCAGATCCATAAATGCTATATACAAATCCATTTGCTTTTCTAAGTATTTCTCACATACATTCTCCAAAGCAAACACCTGATCCACACATCCTCTACCACTTCTGAAATCACACTGCTCTTCCCCAATCTGATGCTCTGTACATGCCTTCACCCTCTCAATCAATACCCTCCCATATAATTCACCAGGAATACACAACAGACTTATACCTCTGTAATCTGAGCACTCACTCTTATCCTCTTTGCCTTTGTACAATGCCACTATGCACGCATTCCGCCAATCCTCAGGCACCTCACCAATGAGTCATACATACATTAGATAACCTTACCAACCAGTCAACAATACAGTCACCCCCTTTTTTAATAATATATATATATATATATATATATATATATATATATATATATATATATATATATATATATATATATATATATATATATTTTTTTTTTTTTTTCTTTTTTGCTCTGTCGCTGTCTCCCGCGTTTGCGAGGTAGCGCAAGGAAACAGACGAAAGAAATGGCCCAACCCACCCCCATACACATGTATATACATACGTCCACACACGCAAATATACATACCTACACAGCTTTCCATGGTTTACCCCAGACGCTTCCCATGCCCTGATTCAATCCACTGACAGCACGTCAACCCCGGTATACCACATCGCTCCAACTCACCCTATTCCTTGCCCTCCTCTCACCCTCCTGCATGTTCAGGCCCCGATCACATAAAATCTTTTTCACTCCATCTTTCCACCTCCAATTTGGTCTCCCTCTTCTCCTCGTTCCCTCCACCTCCGACACATAAATCCTCTTGGTCAATCTTTCCTCACTAATTCTCTCCATGTGCCCAAACCATTTCAAAACACCCTCTTCTGCTCTCTCAACCACGCTCTTTTTATTTCCACACATCTCTCTTACCCTTAGGTTACTTACTCGATCAAACCACCTCACACCACACATTGTCCTCAAACATCTCATTTCCAGCACATCCATCCTCCTGCGCACAACTCTATCCATAGCCCACGCCTCGCAACCATACAACATTGTTGGAACCACTATTCCTACAAACATACCCATTTTTGCTTTCCGAGATAATGTTCTCGACTTCCACACATTCTTCAAGGCTCCCAGAATTTTCGCCCCCTCCCCCACCCTATGACCCACTTCCTCTTCCATGGTTCCATCCGCTGCCAGATCCACTACCAGATATCTAAAACACTTCACTTCCTCCAGTTTTTCTCCATTCAAACTCACCTCCCAATTGACTTGACCCTCAACCCTACTGTACCTAATAACCTTGCTCTTATTCACATTTACTCTTAACTTTCTTCTTCCACACACTTTACCAAACTCAGTCACCAGCTTCTGCAGTTTCTCACATGAGTCAGCCACCAGCGCTGTATCATCAGCGAACAACAACTGACTCACTTCCCAAGCTCTCTCATCCCCAACAGACTTCATACTTGCCCCTCTTTCCAGAACTCTTGCATTCACCTCCCTAACAACCCCTTCCATAAACAAATTAAACAACCATGGAGACATCACACACCCATTGCCGCAAACCTACATTCACTGAGAACCAATCACTTTCCTCTCTTCCTACACGTACACATGCCTTACATCCTCGATAAAAACTTTTCACTGCTTCTAACAACTTGCCTCCAACACCATATATTCTTAATACCTTCCACAGAGCATCTCTATCAACTCTATCATATGCCTTCTCCAGCTCCATAAATGCTACATACAAATCCATTTGCTTTTCTAAGTATTTCTCACATACATTCTTCAAAGCAAACACCTGATCCACACATCCTCTACCACTTCTGAAACCACACTGCTCTTCCCCAATCTGATGCTCTGTACATGCCTTCACCCTCTCAATCAATACCCTCCCATATAATTTACCAGGAATACTCAACAAACTTATTCCTCTGTAATTTGAGCACTCACTCTTATCCCCTTTGCCTTTGTACAATGGCACTATGCACGCATTCCGCCAATCCTCAGGCACCTCACCATGAGTCATACATACATTAAATAACCTTACCAACCAGTCAACAATACAGTCACCCCCCTTTTTTAATAAATTCCACTGCAATACCATCCAAACCTGCTGCCTTGCCGGCTTTCATCTTCCGCAAAGCTTTTACTACCTCTTCTCTGTTTACCAAATCATTTTCCCTAACCCTCTCACTTTGCACACCACCTCGACCAAAACACCCTATATCTGGCACTCCATCATCAAACACATTCAAGAAACCTTCAAAATACTCACTCCATCTCCTTCTCACATCACCACTACTTGTTATCACCTCCCCATTTGCGCCCTTCACTGCAGTTCCCATTTGCTCCCTTGTCTTACGCACTTTATTTACCTCCTTCCAGAACATCTTTTTATTCTCCCTATCATTGTGAAGCAGAATTCACCAAGCGTTGGATTGTTCATCCATTAAAAGGGAACGTGAGCTGGGTTTAGACCGTCGTGAGACAGGTTAGTTTTACCCTACTGTTCAAAGTCTAAGTCAGACACTCGTTGCGATAGCAACTCTGCTCAGTACGAGAGGAACGGCAGTTTCGGACATATGGTTGGGCTCCTTGTCGAGCGGCCATTGGAGCTACGCTACGTCCGTGGGGTTTATGCCTGAAAGCCTCTAAGGCAGAATCCCGGCTAAAGTAGCAACGATATGTGTACGGCTAGCATTGGGTCAAGGCCACGATTACATAGACAAGCTTCCAGGAGACGCTGTCCTCCTCGGAGGCTTGAATGGGCCCATGCAAGGGGAACTTGGGTAGAGTTTGTTGATAGCCTGTGTTGCTGCTCTATCCCATCCTAAATACAGATCAATCAAAACTTGATGTGCTGTAACGAACCGTTTGCAAACGACTTATATATATATATATATATATATATATATATATATATATATATATATATATATATATATATATATATATATATATATATATATATATATATATATATATATATATATATATATATATATGTATATATATATATATATATATATATATATATATATATATATATATATATATATATATATATATATATATATATATATATATATATATATATACATATATATATATATATATATATATATATATATATATATATATATATATATATATATATATATATATATATATATATATATATATATATATATATATATATATATATATATAGATGAAAACATGCACGACAAGGAATTAGGGTTTGACTACATGTTGACAGCTGCTGAGGCTAGGGACCGTGCTGCCATGATTTACATTGCAGAGTCATATGAAACTGGACTTGGTCTACCACCATCTAGGACTCGTGACTGGAGCAAGGCAGTACGGTGGCTTGATAGGGTGGTGAGCACGAACTCAGAAGATGAGGATGGTAACTTTGATGGTACAATGCATGACCCACAGTACCAGCTAGTGGCTAAACAAGCAACAATGTACTCAACTGGTCGTTTTTGCCTTCCAAAGGATCCAAGTAAAGCTGGTGATATGTTCAGTTGGGCTGCAGAATTGGCAACAGAAGCCATGAAGGGTAAACTGGCCTCCATGTATTTCATGTTGGCATAGGAAGCTTGGGCAGAATGTGAGGAATTTTAAAGGAAAATGATTTCTGGAGGGCAGAGAGTAAATCTGAAGTGCTATTAAGTGTATTGTTGATACTGTAGTACAGGCAATAAGGAGTAAAAATATATATGGTGTATTTCAATCAGTTTGACTCCTAGCTATGTACAGTGTCGTACACATGGTATTATTGTTATTATAAATAAAGTATAACTTTACATGTATATGTACATACATACATATAGGTGTTACTGGAACCACTTGCTTGAGGTTACACAGGGAGTGAAAAGTGACCTTTGGCAAAGCTTTATCATTGGGAATACAGTCTCATCAAAAACTTCTCTCTCCAAAGGAGTTTACATTTCCCTCCTACTGTAAGCAACACAGCCTTGGGCTTCAGGAACTTTAGAAAGGTCTTGGAATAATCATTGATAATATTTGTGTCTACAATACCTCTGTGACAAATGAGACTATAGGTGGTGGATGAAAAGGCGGAGATGGGTAGAAATGGGTTAATGTTCTAATTTGCGACCCACAGTCTCTTCTTCAGAGAGCTGAGCATTAAACTGTTCCTGCCCATTTCTTGTGTTTTCAGCAGCCCCTTACTCTCTCATATATATATGTAGAAGGCGACTAAAAGGGGAGGGAGTGGGGGGCTGGAAATCCTCCCCTCTTGTTTTTTTTTCAATTTTCCAAAAGAAGGAACAGAGAAGGGGGCCAGGTGAGGATATTCCCTCAAAGGCCCAGTCCTCTGTTCTTAACGATACCTTGCTATCGCCGGAAATGGCGAATAGTATGAAAAAAAGAATATATATATATATATATATATATATATATATATATAGAGAGAGAGAGAGAGAGAGAGAGAGAGAGAGAGATAGATAGAGAGAGAGAGAGAGAGAGAGAGAGAGAGAGAGAGAGAGAGAGAGAGAGAGAGAGAGAGAGAGAGAGAGAGAGAGAGAGAGAGAGAGAGAGAGAGAGAGAGAGAGAGAGATGCGCTGTGGAAGGTATTAAGAATATATGTGTGGGAGACAAGTTGTTAGAAGCAGTGAAAAGTTTTTATCGAGGATGTAAGGCATGTGTACGTGTAGGAAGAGAGGAAAGTGATTGGTTCTCAGTGAATGTAGGTTTGCGGCAGGGATGTGTGATGTCTCCATGGTTGTTTAATTTGTTTATGGATAGGGTTATTAGGGAGGTGAATGCAAGAGTTTTGGAAAGAGGGGCAAGTATGAAGTCTGTTGGGGATGAGAGAGCTTGGGAAGTGAGTCAGTTGTTGTTCGCTCATGATACAGCGCTGGTGGCTGATTCATGTGAGAAACTGCAGAAGCTGGTGACTGAGTTTGGTAAAGTGTGTGAAAGAAGAAAGTTAAGAGTAAATGAGAATAACAGCAAGGTTATTAGGTACAGTAGGGTTGAGGATCAAGTCAATTGGGAGGTGAGTTTGAATGGAGAAAAACTGGAGGAAGTGAAGTGTTTTAGATATCTGGTAGTGGATCTGGCAGCGGATGGAACCATGGAAGCGGAAGTGGATCATAGGGTGGGGGAGGGGGCGAAAATTCTGGGAGCCTTGAAGAATGTGTGGAAGTCGAGAACATTATCTCGGAAAGCAAAAATGGGTATGTTTGAAGGAATAGTGGTTCCAACAATGTTATATGGTTGCGAGGCGTGGGCTATGGATAGAGTGGTGCGCAGGAGGATGGATGTGCTGGAAATGAGATGTTTGAGGACAATGTGTGGTGTGAGGTGGTTTGATCGAGTAAGTAACGTAAGGGTAAGACAGATGTGTGGAAATAAAAAGAGCGTGGTTGAGAGAGCAGAAGAGGGTGTTTTGAAATGGTTTGGGCACATGGAGAGAATGAGTGAGGAAAGATTGACCAAGAGGATATATGTGTCGGAGGTGGAAGGAACGAGGAGAAGAGGGAGACCAAATTGGAGGTGGAAAGATGGAGTGAAAAAGATTTTGTGTGATCGGGGCCTGAATATGCGGGAGGGTGAAAGGAGGGCAAGGAATAGAGTGAATTGGAGCGATGTGGTATACCGGGGTTGACGTGCTGTCAGTGGATTGAATCGGGGCATGTGAAGCGTCTGGGGTAAACCATGGAAAGCTGTGTAGGTATGTATATTTGCGTGTGTGGACGTATGTATATATATGTGTATGGGGGTGGGTTGGGCCATTTCTTTCTTCTGTTTCCTTGCGCTACCTCGCAAACGCGGGAGACAGCGACAAAGCAAAAGAAAAAAAAAAACATTTATGAGTTTGGTAAAGTGTGTGAAAGAAGAAAGTTAAGAGTAAATGTGAATAAGAGCAAGGTTATTAGGTACAGTAGGGTTGAGGGTCAAGTCAATAGGAGGTAAGTTTGAATGGAGAAAAACTGGAGTAAGTAAAGTGTTTTAGATATCTGGGCAGTGGATCTGGCAGCGGATGGAACCATGGAAGCGGAAGTGGATCATAGGGTAGGAGAGGGGGCGAAAACCCTGGGAGCCTTGAAGAATGTGTGGAAGTCGAGAACATTATTTCGGAAAGCAAAAATGTGTATGTTTGAAGGAATAGTGGTTCCAACAATGTTGTATGGTTGCGAGGCGTGGGCTATGGATAGAGTTGTGCGCAGGAGGATGGATGCGCTGGAAATGAGATGTTTGAGGACAATGTGTGGTGTGAGGTGGTTTGATCGAGTAAGTAACGTAAGGGTAAGACAGATGTGTGGAAATAAAAAGAGCGTGGTTGAGAGAGCAGAAGAGGGTGTTTTGAAATGGTTTGGGCACATGGAGAGAATGAGTGAGGAAAGATTGACCAAGAGGATATATGTGTCGGAGGTGGAGGGAACGAGGAGAAGTGGGAAACCAAATTGGAGGTGGAAAGATGGAGTGAAAAAGATTTTGTGTGATCGGAGCCTGAACATGCAGGAGGGTGAAAGGAGGGTAAGGAATAGAGTGAATTGGATCGATGTGGTATACCGGGGTTGACGTGCTGTCAGTGGATTGAATCAGGGCATGTGAAGAGTCTGGGTTAAACCATGGAAAGCTGTGTAAGTATGTACATTTGCGTGTGTGGACGTGTATGTATATATATATATATATATATATATATATATATATATATATATATATATATATATATATATTTTTGCTTTGTCGCTGTCTCCCGCGTTTGCGAGGTAGCGCAAGGAAACAGACGAAAGAAATGGCCCAACCCACCCCCATACACATGTACATACATACGTCCACACACGCAAATATACATACCTACACAGCTTTCCATGGTTTACCCCAGACGGGAGCGGGGGGCCAAAAATCCTCCCCTCCTTGTATTTTTTAACTTTCTAAAATGGGAAACAGAAGAAGGAGTCACGCGCAGAGTGCTTATCCTCCTCGAAGGCTCAGATTGGGGTGTCTAAATGTGTGTCGATGTAACCAAGATGTGAAAAAAGGAGAGATAGGTAGTATGTTTGAGGAAAGGAACCTGGATGTTTTGTCTCTGAGTGAAACGAAGCTCATGGGTAAAGGGGAAGAGTGGTTTCGGAATGTCTGGGGAGTAAAGTCAGGGGTTAGTGATAGGACAAGAGCAAGGGAAGGAGTAGCAATACTCCTGAAACAGGAGCTGTAGGAGTATGTGATAGAGTGTAAGAAAGTAAATTCTCGATTAATATGGGTAAAACTGAAAGTTGATGGAGAGAGGTGGGTGATTATTGCTGCATATGCACCTGGGCATGAGAAGAAAGATCAAGAGAGGAAAGTGTTTTGGGAGCAGCTGAATGAGTGTGTTAGTGGTTTTGATGCACGAGACCGGGTTATAGTGATGGGTGATTTGAATGCAAAGGTGAGTAATGTGGCAGTTGAGGGAATAATTGGTATACATGGGGTGTTCAGTGTTGTAAATGGAAATGGTGAAGAGCTTGTAGATTTATGTGCTGAAAAAGGACTGATGATTGGGAATACCTGGTTTAAAAAGCGAGATATACATAAGTATACTTATGAAAGTAGGAGAGATGGCCAGAGAGCGTTATTGGATTACGTGTTAATTGACAGGCGTGCGAAAGAGAGACCTTTGGATGTTAATGTGCTGAGAGGTGCAACTGGAGGGATGTCTGATCATTATCTTGTGGAGGCTAAGTTGAAGATTTGTATGGGTTTTCAGAAAAGAAGAGTGAATGTTGGGGTGAGAGGGTGGTGAGAGTAAGTGAGCTTGAGAAGGAGACCTGTGTGAGGAAGTACCAGGAGAGACTGAGTACAGAATGGAAAAAGGTGAGAACAATGGAAGCAAGGGGAGTGGGGGAGGAATGGGATGTATTTAGGGAATCAGTGATGGATTGCGCAAAAGATGCTTGTGGCATGAGAAGAGTGGGAGGTGGGTTGATTAGAAAGGGTAGTGAGTGGTGGGATGAAGAAGTAAGAGTATTAGTGAAAGAGAAGAGAGAGGCATTTGGACGATTTTTGCAGGGAAAAAATGCAATTGAGTGGGAGATGTATAAAAGAAAGAGACAGGAGGTCAAGAGAAAGGTGCAAGAGGTGAAAAAAAGGGCAAATGAGAGTTGGGGTGAGAGAGTATCATTAAATTTTAGGGAGAATAAAAAGATGTTCTGGAAGGAGGTAAATAAAGTGCGTAAGACAAGGGAGCAAATGGGAACTTCAGTGAAGGGCGCAAATGGGGAGGTGATAACAAGTAGTGGTGATGTGAGAAGGAGATGGAGTGAGTATTTTGAAGGCTTGTTGAATGTGTTTGATGATAGAGTGGCAGATATAGGGTGTTTTGGTCGAGGTGGTGTGCAAAGTGAGAGGGTTAGGGAAAATGATTTGGTAAACACAGAAGGAGTAGTGAAAGCTTTGCGGAAGATGAAAGCCGGCAAGGCAGCAGGTTTGGATGGTATTGCAGTGGAATTTATTAAAGAAGGGGGTGACTGTATTGTTGACTGGTTGGTAAGGTTATTTAATGTATGTATGACTTATGGTGAGGTGCCTGAGGATTGGCGGAATGCGTGCATAGTGCCATTGTACAAAGGCAAAGGGGATAAGAGTGAGTGCTCAAATTACAGAGGTATAAGTTTGTTGAGTATTCCTGGTAAATTATATGGGAGGGTATTGATTGAGAGGGTGAAGGCATGTACAGAGCATCAGATTGGGGAAGAGCAGTGTGGTTTCAGAAGTGGTAGAGGATGTGTGGATCAGGTGTTTGCTTTGAAGAATGTATGTGAGAAATACTTAGAAAAGCAAATGGATTTGTATGTAGCATTTATGGATCTGGAGAAGGCATATGATAGAGTTGATAGAGATGCTCTGTGGAAGGTATTAAGAATATATGGTGTGGGAGGAAAGTTGTTAGAAGCAGTGAAAAGTTTTTATCGAGGATGTAAGGCATGTGTACGTGTAGGAAGAGAGGAAAGTGATTGGTTCTCAGTGAATGTAGGTTTGCGGCAGGGGTGTGTGATGTCTCCATGGTTGTTTAATTTGTTTATGGATGGTGTTGTTAGGGAGGTAAATGCAAGAGTTTTGGAAAGAGGGGCAAGTATGAAGTCTGTTGGGGATGAGAGAGCTTGAGAAGTGAGTCAGTTGTTGTTCGCTGATGATACAGCGCTGGTGGCTGATTCATGTGAGAAACTGCAGAAGCTGGTGACTGAGTTTGGTAAAGTGTGTGGAAGAAGAAAGTTAAGAGTAAATGTGAATAAGAGCAAGGTTATTAGGTACAGTAGGGTTGAGGGTCAAGTCAATTGGGAGGTGAGTTTGAATGGAGAAAAACTGGAGGAAGTGAAGTGTTTTAGATATCTGGGAGTGGATCTGGCAGCGGATGGAACCATGGAAGCGGAAGTGGATCATAGGGTGGGGGAGGGGGCGAAAATTCTGGTGGCCTTGAAGAATGTGTGGAAGTCGAGAACATTATCTCGGAAAGCAAAAATGGGTATGTTTGAAGGAATAGTGGTTCCAACAATGTTGTATGGTTGCGAGGCGTGGGCTATGGATAGAGTTGTGCGCAGGAGGATGGATGTGCTGGAAATGAGATGTTTGAGGACAATGTGTGGTGTGAGGTGGTTTGATCGAGTGAGTAACGTAAGGGTAAGAGAGATGTGTGGAAATAAAAAGAGCGTGGTTGAGAGAGCAGAAGAGGGTGTTTTGAAGTGGTTTGGGCACATGGAGAGGATGAGTGAGGAAAGATTGACCAAGAGGATATATGTGTCGGAGGTGGAGGGAGCAAGGAAAAGAGGGAGACCAAATTGGAGGTGGAAAGATGGAGTGAAAAAGATTTTTTGTGATCGGGGCCTGAACATGCAGGAGGGTGAAAGGAGGGCAAGGAATAGAGTGAATTGGAGCGATGTGGTATACCGGGGTTGACGTGCTGTCAGTGGATTGAATCAAGGCATGTGAAGCGTCTCCTCGTTCCCTCCACCTCCGACACATATATCCTCTTGGTCAATCTTTCCTCACTCATACTCTCCATGTGCCCAAACCATTTCGAAACACCCTCTTCTGCTCACCCAACCACGCTCTTTTTATTTCCACACATCTCTCTTACCCTTACGTTACTTACTCGATCAAACCACCTCACACCACACATTGTCCTCAAACATCTCATTTCCAGCACATCCATCCTCCTGCGCACAACTCTATCCATAGCCCACGCCTCGCAACCATACAACATTGTTGGAACCACTATTCCTTCAAACATACCCATTTTTGCTTTCCGAGATAATGTTCTCGACTTTCACACATTCTTCAAGGCTCCCAGGATTTTCGCCCCCTCCCCCACCCTATGATCCACTTCCGCTTCCATGGTTTTATCCGCTGCCAGATCCACTCCCAGATATCTAAAACACTTTACTTCCTCCGGTTTTTCTCCATTCAAACTTACCTCCCACTCTTATTCGCTTTTACTCTTAACTTTCTTCTTTCACACACTTTACCAAACTCATTCACCAGCCTTCTGCAGTTTCTCACATGAATCAGCCACCAGCGTTGTATCATCAGCGAACAACAACTGACTCACTTCCCAAGCTCTCTCATCCCCAAAAGACTTCATACTTGCCCCTCTTTCCAAAAGCTCTTGCATTCACCTCCCTAACAACCCCATCCATAAACAAATTAAACAACCATGGAGACATCACACACCCCTGCCGCAAACCTACATTCACTGAGAACCAATCACTTTCCTCTCTTCCTACACGTAAACATGCCTTACATCCTCGATAAAAACTTTTCACTGCTTCTAACAACTTGCCTCCCACACCATATATTCTTAATACCTTCCACAGAGCATCTCTATCAACTCTATCGTATGCCTTCTCCAGATCCATAAATGCTACATACAAATCCATTTGCTTTTCTAAGTATTTTTCACATACATTTTTCAAAGCAAACAGCCTGATCCACACATCCTCTACCACTTCTGAAACCACACTGCTCTTCCCCAATCTGATGCTCTGTACATGCCTTCACCCTCTCAATCAATACCCTCCCATATAATTTACCAGGAATACTCAACAAACTTATACCTCTGTAATTTGAGCACTCACTCTTATCCCCTTTGCCTTTGTACAATGGCACTATGCACGCATTCCGCCAATCCTCACTCACCTCTTCATGAGTCATATATACATTAAATAACCTTACCAACCAGTCAATAATACAGTCACCCCCTCTTTTAATAAATTCCACTGCAATACCATCCAAACCTGCTGCCTTGCCGGCTTTCATCTTCCGCAAAGCTTTTACTACCTCTTCTCTGTTTCCCAAATCATTTTCCCTAACCCTCTCACTTTGCACACCACCTCGACCGAAACACCCTATATCTGCCACTCTATCATCAAACACATTCAACAAACCGTTCAAAATACTCACTCCATCTCCTTCTCACATCACCACTACTTGTTATCACCTCCCAATTTGCGCCCTTCACTGAAGTTCCCATTTGCTCCCTTGTCTTACGCACTTTATTTACTTCCTTCCAGAACATCTTTTTATTCTCCCTAAAATTTAATGATACTCTCTCACCCCAACTCTCATTTGCCCTCTTTTTCACCTCTTGCACCTTTCTCTTGACCTCCTGTCTCTTTCTTTTATACATCTCCCACTCAATTGCATTTTTTCCCTGCAAAAATCGTCCAAATGCCTCTCTCTTCTCTTTCTCTAATAATCTTACTTCTTCATCCCACCACTCACTACCCTTTCTAATCAACCCACCTCCCACTCTTCTCATGCCACAAGCATCTTTTGCGCAATACATCACTGATTCCCTAAATAAATCCCATTCCTCCCCCACTCACCTTACTTCCATTGTTCTCACCTTTCTCCATTCAGTACTCAGTCTCTCCTGGTACTTCCTCACACAAGTCTCCTTACCAAGCTCACTCACTCTCACCACCCTCTTCACCCTAATATATACTCTTCTTTTCTGAAAACCTATACAAATCTTCACCTTAGCCTCCACAAGATAATGATCAGACATCCCTCCAGTTGCACCTCTCAGCACATTAACATCCAAAATCTCTCTTTCGCGCGCCTGTCAATTAACACGTAATCCAATAACGCTCTTTGGCCATCTCTCCTACTTACATACGTATACTTATGTATAACTCGCTTTTTAAACCAGGTATTCCCTATCACCAGTCCTTTTTCAGCACATAAATCTACAAGCTCTTCACCATTTCCATTTAAAACACTGAACACCCCATGTATACTAATTATTCCCTCAACTGCCACATTACTCACCTTTGCATCCAAATCACCCATCACTATAACCCGGTCTCGTGCATCAAAACCACTAACACACTCATTCAGCTGCTCCCAAAACACTTGCTTCTTATGATCTTTCTTCTCATGCCCAGGTGCATATGCACCAATAATCACCCATCTCTCTCTCCATCAACTTTCAGTTTTGCCCATATTAATCGAGAATTTACTTTCTTACATTCTATCACATACTCCCACAATTCCTGTTTCAGGAGTACTGTAACTCCTTCCCTTGCTCTTGTCCTCTCACTAACCCCTGACTTTACTCCCAAGACATTCCCAAACCACTCTTCCCCTTTACCCTTGAGCTTCGTTTCATTCAGAGCCAAAACATCCAGGTTCCTTTCCTCAAACATACTACCTATTTCTCCTTTTTTCACATCTCTGTTACATCCACACACATTTAGACACCCCAGTCTACATAAATCATATACATCGTGTGATCATCTGGAAAATTTGTATAACGAGTAACTTCGTGACAGACTTCTGTCTTGTGATTGCTGGCTTCAACGGCCCTCTGCACCTGCCAGACGACTGAAGGGCACAGCGGTACAGAAGCACAGCAGTACAGCAGCACAGCGGTATAGCAGCACAGCAGTACAGCAGCAGCATTAGTGATGCTACTACGTTTGTGAATCAAGAACCATTGCAACACAAACCTCGCCAGGTGGTAGAGTGTCCCGCAGTGTATCGAGAAAGACTTCCCAGAACTTTTTTAAAGGGGAAGTAAATGTTTATAGTTGTGTTACTGGAGTGATAGTTTTCATACATGGTGCTTTGACAAGAAAATAGTGAAATTGGAAAAAATGTAGCTTAGACATTGAAGCTTATTGATACAGTGGTTAAATGGATGAGAACTACTATTGACGTTTGTGTAAATAAATTATACATTTCCCTTTTCCATAGCCAGAGGTTGAACCATTATGTGACATTCATTTTCTCATTTCATTTCAAGCTAGAAGTTTCATTTTTCTAAATTATTTCTTACATTTTTCATATGTATATATATGTATATGTGTGTGTGTATATATGTGCGTGTGTATGTGTATGTGTATGTGTATGTATATATATATATATATATATATATATATATATATATATATATATATATATATATATATATATATATATATGTATATATATTATCCCTGGGGATAGGGGTAAAAGAATACTTCCCACGCATTCCTCGCGTGTCGTAGAAGGCGACTAGAGGGGACGGGAGCGGGGGGCCAGAAATCCTCCCCTCCTTGTATTTTTTAACTTTCTGAAATGGGAAACAGAAGAAGGAGTCGCGCGGGGAGTGCTCATCCTCCTCGAAGGCTCAGACTGGGGTGTCTAAATGTGTGTGGATGTAACCAAGATATATATATATATATATATATATATATATATATATATATATATATATATATATATAGTATAAGAACGGAACAAGTATCAAATTCCTTGTTTAATCAAGTTAAAAACTATGATCATTGTATTGACTGGAGTAATGCCATATCAGTTATTATCTCTAACTCTATTACCAAGAGAAACATCATTGAATCTTCTATTATTAAATACACAAAGAATTATAATCTTATTATTAGTGATGGTCTATACAAATTAAATAACTATATTGTTGAAAAACTTGTAAAATGATAAGTTTATGAACGCTCGTTGTATTTTTTGGACAATCACATGTTTACCAAATGGTGTCCTAGCTTCGTCTCTTCGATGTATATCAACTGACTGTTATATTTCTCTCTTGTGTCTCACTTGATGATGTGATTATTACACGAAAGTGCACTTAGGAACTTACCGTGTTTCATTTTCCCGTTGGACTCATAGGAATATATATATATATATATATATATATATATATATATATATATATATATATATATATATATATATATATATATATATATATATATTTCTTTCTTTTACTATAATTTGTTGCTGTCTCCCACGTTAGCAAGGTAGCGAAAGGAAACAAGAAAAAACGGCCCAACCCACCCACATACACATGTATATACATACTCGTCCAAACACGCACATATATATACCTATACATGTCAACGTATACATATATATGTATATATATATACACACACAGATAAGTACATATATACACATATACATAATTCATACTGTCTGCCCGTATTCATTCTCTTCGCCACCCAGCCACACATTAAATTACAGCCCCCTCCCCCTGCATGTGAGTCAGGTAGCGCTAGGAAAACACAACAAAGGCCACATTCGTTCACACTCAGTCTCAAGCTGTAATGTATAATGAACTCAAAATCTTTTTCACTCCACCGTTCCACTTCCAATTTGGTCTCGCACTTGTCCTTGGTCCCTCCGCCTCTGACATATATATCCTCTTTGTCAATCTTTCCGCACTCATTCTCTCCATGTGACCTAACCACTTCAAAACACCCTCTTCTGCTCTCTCAACAACACTCTTTTAAGTACCACACATCTCTCTTACCGTTTCATTACTTACTCGATCAAACCACCTCACACCACATATTGTTCTCAAGCATTTCATTTCCAACACACACACACCCTCCTCCGCACATCTCTATCTATAGCCCACGCCTCGAAACCATATATCATTGCTGGAACCACTATTTCTTGAAAACATACCCATTTTTGCTTTCCCATATAATGTTCTCGTCTTCCATACATCTTTCAACGCTCCCAGAACTTTCGCCCCCTCCCCCACCCTGTGACTCACTTCCACTTCCATGGTTCCATCCCCTGCCAAATCCACTCCCAGATATCTAAAACACTTCACTTCCTCCAGTTTTTTCCTTTCAAACTTACCTCCCAATTGACTTGTCCCGCAACCCTACTGTACCTAACATCCTTGCCGTTATGAACTTTTACTCTCAGCTTTCTTCTTTCACACACTTTATCAAACTCAGTCACCAGCTTCTGAAGTATCTCTCCCGAATCAGCCACCAACGCTGTATCATCAGGGAACGACGCCTGATTTCTCTCTCTCTCTCTCTCTCTCTCTCTCTCTCTCTCTCTCTCTCTCTCTCTCTATGTATGTACGAACAAAGTGCATAAGAATGCGCACCTTCATAGAACATACAAACTTTCAACAGCCAGGATCGAACCCGGGACCTCTGTTCAACATGCGGGAGCGCTACCGCTAGGCTAGGTTAGGTTAGGTTAGGTTAGGTTAGGCTAGAGTCGCAAAGGATTATCACTCGCCTTTACAGCCTCAAAGCCGAGTAATTCGAGTGATTGCGTACTTCCAGCCCTAGCTTCGTTGGTTGATTTTCCAGTACATATCAACTAACAACTGAGAGTCGGAAGTTGTCCAGCTACGTTTGCTGGTATATCAGGGCAACTACTAAAGGGCAATCCCAGGACTGAAGCACAGCGGCAGTCCCAGCTGCTCCGCGAGTTTCCCAATTCCAAAAAATTGCTTCCTTTGTGGCGGAGACTGTCACATACCTCGACACATTCGGACCTGGCCCCACAACTTCATCGTGGGGTGAGGATATCCTAAATGTTGCCCGAGACCACTTGCGTCGGGGTGACAGCCTCGCCGCGAGCAGGGTAGCCGCAGAGCACGCCACACATATGACGAGCTCCTGTGGTTCACCCGAAGACCGCCGGAATCGTGGTGGAGATGGATCTAGGCAGTTGACGAACTCTGGCCGCGTACGCTGCGCTGAGGAGGTTCCTTTGCGTGGAAATCGCCTTAGACGAAAACAGTACCGGAAAGTACAGAGGCTTTATCGTAAGAATAAGTCTTTGGCCACTGGACAGGTTCTCAAAGGTAACTGGGAGGTATCGCCAACTTCGGTTGGGCCGGAACGCCTCAACCCCTTTTGGGGGGCTCTCTTCTCTCGACCATCTGAGCCGGACGAACGTGCCATTACCGATTGTGACCAAGAAAATGGACAACTAGCAGAGGTTGTCACCGTAGGCGAGGTAGCACATCACCTCAAAGTCACTCGAACATCTGCCCCTGGTCCTGATGGGATGTCGACTCGTTTGCTGAAGTCCATTCCTCCGAGGATCTAAGCCAAAATGTTTAACCTGTGGCTAGCTACGTCTGCATTGCCAGAACCACTAAAGGCAAATCGTATGGTGCTGATACCAAAAGTACCTAACCCAACTGAACCCAAGGACTACAGGCCAATTACCATCTCTTGTGCCGTAGTCCGTCTGCTCCACGAGATACTGAGCAGCCGCATGTCGAGCCTCGTCCAGATCGATGAAGCTCAAAAGGCATTCGTCCCTATGGACGGATGCCTTGAGAATCTCACGATCTTGGATGCGATCGTCGGTCGTGAGCGGGCACACGCCCACGGTGTGCACCTGGCATTCCTCGACATGGCCAAAGTATTCGATAGTGTTAATCATAGCACTATCGAGCGGGCCATGTCGTGGAAGGGCATTCCAGCCCTCGTTAGGGCATATGTCATGTCGACGTATGACCGAGCCTTCACACACATCGAAGGTAGCTACGAGATGTCGGGAATAATAGATATGACGCGTGGGGTCAAGCAGGGTGACCCACTATCACCTATTCTCTTTAACCTTGTGATTGACGAGGGAATCGCAAGGGTAAAGGAGACAAGTGTAGGAGTTGGGTTAGGAGACCATAAGGTCTCAGCACTGGCATTTGCCGATGATTTGGTCTTGGTTGCACAGACGCCCACTGGCTTGCAACAGGGAATTGACGTGATGGCCGAGACCCTCGCGGGGGATGGGCTTCAAGTTAACCCTGAGAAAAGTCGTACCCTCAGCATGGAGATCGACGGCAAACGCAAGAGCTGGTACGTCAATAAGAACAAGACGTTCCAAGTCTTGGGTAGCGCTGTCGGATCCATGAGTGCTGAGGACGATTACAAGTACCTTGGCATCCTTGTGGGAGCAGGAGGCCGGCTAAAGTCCTACGGTGCCCTGCTAGAAGAGGGGCTCCATAACATCACCAGAGCCCTTCTAAAACTTCAACAACGGATTGCGTTGCTTGTGGGACATCTGGTGCCCAAGCTCATGCATCGCTTGGTGTTGGGGAAAGTCTATAAGACGCAACTGGCACGCATTGACAGGCAGGTGCGAGTGGCGGTTCGCCGCTGGCTCCGCCTAGCCCATGACGTGCCTTGCGCATACTTCCACTCGACGGCAGGAGATGGTGGGCTGGGTATACCAGATTTTGCCTCGACCGTCCGGCTGAATAAACAAGCCAGGTTCGAGAAGTTACTCACCTCGACCGACCCGGTGATTCAGGCGGCAGTCCGGGAGCCTGCAGTGATGAGGAAGCTGTCTCGCTGGACTGGACCCGCGTGCACTGCTGGTCGGCAGGCGGGTAACAAATTCGAACGCCATCACGCATGGAGGGCCAATCTGGTCAGCACCGTTGACGGTGCGGGTCTCGCTCCATCTGCTGCCGTGCCTCAGGTAAGTAGATGGGTGAATAGCGGGAACCGTTTCCTGTCCCGTTCTGACTACGTGAAGGCTGTCCAAGTGAGGATTGGCGCTTTGCCCACCCCTGCCAGAGCGTCCAGAGGCCGGCCCGAGATCAACGGCCTCTGTGACACCTGTCAGAAGCCGGGTATGCTCGGGCACATCGCACAGATGTGACCCCGTACTCATGGCGGGAGGGTAAAGAGGCACGACAACATCAGTGCCTATTTGGCCGGACGACTGAGACAGAAGGGTTACGAGATGTCCTGCGAGCCGCGCATTCCGATTGTGGGGTCCTTTAGGAAGCCGGACATCGTGGCTTCCAAAGGTGCAGAGGCCTATATAATGGACACGCAGGTCTCTGGGGTCCATTTCGCACTTTCGGCTGCACATCAATATAAGTGCAGCTATTACGGCACCCCGGAAGTCTTGCAAGGCGTACGGGACTTTACCGGTAAAGGCACCGTGCATGTGACATCTGCCACATTAAACTCGCGTGGCGCATGGTGCCAAGAAAATGCGAGTGCTCTCAGAGGGTTAGGGCTGACGTACCTGGACCTTGAGGTGTGCACCGTCAAAGCCCTAACCTGGACCCACTTGCTTCACCGGATGTGGTCCAAGAGCACAGGTTAGCAATCGGACCTGCCTTGTCCATCTGGTGTCGGCCATCGGGAAGGCGAAGGTCATCTCCCCTTTTGTGTGCTTGGGGTGTGCGGGATTAGGCTGTTCTCCCGTGGCTCCAAGGGCAGGCACCACTTCCTGAGGTCGGGTTGTCGGACGGACGGTGGACACCTTGGCGGGGTTGCCCAGTGATTCCGTGCAACAGGCCGCACTGGAAGGTGAGCTGTGCTGGGAAGTCACTGTGCATTCAATTGGTAGGTAAGTTATGTTTCGAACCATCATCTGACTGCCACCTCTTAACTTACTTTTGTCTGTGCTATCAGCAATCTGATCTTTAAATTTTCCCCTTATTGTGTCCATACACTCCTTCCCTAAATCAACAACTTCTTTCACTATCAACATGTGGTTAGATCGCCAACCGACAAACACCCTTACTGTAGTTTTTAGAATTACAAAAAAAAAGAATGCACTATTGTAGTTGTAGTTAGACTTTCCTGCACGTCCCATCACTAATTGGGAATCCATGAAGATGATCATAGGCTAGCGGTAGAGCTCCCGCCTGTTGCACAGGGGTCCCGGGTTCGATCTTGGCTGCTGGAGGTTTGTATGATGTATATATGTGTGTGTTTGCCATTCCCACAGTGTTTCCTGGCGCTGCCTCGCTGACACGGGAAGCGGAAGTAAGTCACTTGCTGCTTGCAGTATTTGTGGTAGATTCGAGTGAGAAACTATATGAGATGATGAATGAGTTTGGCGGAGTGCATGAATGGAAGAAATTGAGAATAAAACATATGTAAATCATTTCAAAGTTGTTGATTTTGATGATATTTCTCTATTCATTAATGTTTCTGTGGATGATTTGTTAAGTTCTCTTAGACTTAATTATAATTTGTATATAGGAAGATAAATCTGAATTCAGTAGTGAAGACTATCTACAGAAATCTGGTATGTCCATGAGAGGTTACTTAGTGCTTTATGCATGAAATCTCTCCTTTAAACAAGAACCCTCAAAAATATCTTACCTGAAACGTCTAGATAGTATCAGTTTGTGGATAATGTTTTGTGTCTCTGGCCAGGTGACAAACATTCAAATAAATTTCTTCCTCTACTGAATGATCTTGTTCTTTTAGTAGAATTTACTGTTGAAAAAGAGGGAGATTTTCCATTGCCTTTTCTAGACTGTGAGATCCACAATGTCCCCAGAAAGTTTAAATATGATGATTTCAGCAAATAATTGCTCATATGTATATCATTATTCTGTATCCCATGAACGGATGAAATAGTCTGTTCATTCAGCGATATTCTTAAGAGCTTAGTGCATATGTAACCCTCAATTCATGGATAAGGAAATGGACACTATTTACAGCACTGGCCATAAATTGCTGTGCCCTAAGTGGTTAATCAAAAACTTACTCAGAGCAGCAAAGACCTTTCATAAATAAGAGTGAGTCTACAATAGAGAAGAATACAAAAACCTATCAATTTTACCTTATGGTGACCGTCTGTAAACGATTAGTTCATTTCTGGGAAAAAAATCTATATTTTTTCTATGTACTAACGGTTGAAGTGTTAGTGGTATACTAATCAAGAATTCTCCTGTTGAGGTCACTGGTTGTAATTATCAAATTCCGCGTAGATATTGCAGCAAAATTTATATAGGTGAAATATTCATGGAAATTGATAGTAGAATAAAACAGTATAAGTACAGTATAAGTACTGGCCAACAATCCATGCTTTGTTTGTACGTCTTGATAAAAATAATCACTTAGCTGACTGGAAAAATGCAAGGGATATTGCTAAGAGTGAATGAGAAGGATTAAAGAAATATAATTGAATATAGCACAATTAAACACCAGAATGATGATATGCTGAATTCATTTAAAGGGGAAGTTCCTGACTTTTTCGAGTAAGTCACCCTAAAAGTTAATTTCTTTGATACTATGGTTAACAGAAAACGAATTCCTTGTGTTAGTATGATAGACTATTATAAATGAGATTTTTTTCGCCCTCTAAATCGAGCTTTTAAGGTTAACTGCACAGGGCTCACAGGGTCTCCGCAGACCGTCAATATTTCTTACGCTGTTTTATATCAAATCTTGTAGTTTGTTCAGCGTTTCGAGGATGCGTGAATCCAAGAAGAAACTCCTGAATATTGCTGTTGCCAGGAAATCAAAATCTGCTTTCTGTCAAAATTTCTTACGCTGCTAACATGATTTTTTTTTTAAGTTTGTTCAGCTCTTGGAGGATGTGCGTGTCATAGAAGTAACTCCAGACTATTACAGTCGCCTGGAAAGCAAGTTCTGCTCCTGGCAAATGCGTGACTCCAAGGAAGAGGCGGTGGAGGAAAATCCAACGACCTTGAGGAGGAGACCAAGAGCCTTCTTTGAGTTCAGTATTATGTAGAATTACCTAAATCAGCTTCTGATACCTTACTGTCACTGGAAAACATGATCATATAAAAGTAAGGGCAGAGATGTACGCAAAACTTTAGAGGCCGATTTTTCGAAATCTTAATTGTAAAAATTCAAGAAAATATATTAGTTGGAAATTTAGGAGCCAATTTATGCAGGTAATTTACATGCTCTTTATATCATGATACATATTACAGTCAAAACTTGGGACATATTATGGAAAAGATTGTTTTTCTTTATCATTTCAGAAAAGCTAATGGTAATATGTTCATGAAATCTAAGAAAGAGGTTCATAACATTACAACTTTAAAATCAGTTTCATCCGTCAATAGTATCAATAAAACTAGTAGAAAAAATTCTCAGACGACTTGTCAAGTGTTCTTTAGTCTTAGCTGTAATATATAAATCAACCTTATATCCAGGATTACCTGATGAAGTTCATACCGGATATATCACGTAAAGCTCAGGTCTAGGGTGGGTCAAAAAACACCCAAGTGTAAACCTACTCTCAAATTAATTACACAGTCACTTCACCCCAGTACGTTTTTCCTCCACTTCTCCCTAGATAATTACTATTGAATATATTTTCATTTCTAGAAGGAGTCCTCAAAAGATGTAATGCAAAAAAGCAAACTCGATTCTCGTGTTTCCTTTTCCTCATGGTATTTCTACATTTACGAAGTCACGTGTCTCTTATTTGTTTCTATATATATATATATATATATATATATATATATATATATATATATATATATATATATATATATATATTTTTTTTATACTTTGTCGCTGTCTCCCGCGTTTGCGAGGTAGCGCAAGGAAACAGACGAAAGAAATGGCCCAACCCCCCCCCCCATACACATGTATATACATACGTCCACACACGCAAATATACATACCTACACAGATTTCCATGGTTTACCCCAGACGCTTCACAAGCCTTGATTCAATCCACTGACAGCACGTCAGCCCCGGTATACCACATCGCTCCAATTCACTCTATTCCTTGCCCTCCTTTCACCCTCCTGCATGTTCAGGCCCCGATCACACAAAATCTTTTTCACTCCATCCTTCCACCTCCAACTTGGTCTCCCTCTTCTCCTTGTTCCCTCCACCTCCGACATATATATCCTCTTGGTCAATCTTTCCTCACTCATCCTCTCCATGTGCCCAAACCACTTCAAAACACCCTCTTCTGCTCTGTCAACCACGCTCTTTTTATTTCCACACATCTCTCTTACCCTTACGTTACTCACTCGATCAAACCACCTCACACCACACATTGTCCTCAAACATCTCATTTCCAGCACATCCATCCTCCTGCGCACAACTCTATCCATAGCCCAAGCCTCGCAACCATACAACATTGTTGGAGCCACTATTCCTTCAAACATACCCATTTTTGCTTTCCGAGATAATGTTCTCGACTTCCACACATTCTTATTATCCCTGGGGATGGGGGATTAAGAATACTTCCCACGTATTCCCTGCGTGTCGTAGAAGGCGACTAAAAGGGGAGGGAGCGGGGGGCTGGAAATCCTCCCCTCTCGTTTTTTTTTTTTTAATTTTCCAAAAGAAGGAACAGAGGGGGCCAGGTGAGGATATTCCAAAAAAGGCCCAGTCCTCTGTTCTTAACGCTACCTCGCTAATGCGGGAAATGGCGAATAGTTTAAAAGAAAGAAAAAAAAAAAAAAAAATTATATATATATATATATATATATATATATATATATATATATATATATATATATGATAGAGTTGATAGAGATGCTCTGTGGAAGGTATTAAGAATATATGGTGTGGGAGGCAGGTTGTTAGAAGCAGTAAAAATATTTATCGAGGATGTAAGACATGTTTACGTGTAGGAAGAGAGGAAAGTGATTGGTTCTCAGTGAATGCAGGTTTGCGGCACGGGTGTGTGATGTCTCCATGGTTGTTTAATTTGTTTATGGATGGGGTTGTTAGGGAGGTGAATGCAAGAGTTTTGGAAAGAGGGGCAAGTATGTCTGTTGTGGATGACAGAGCTTGGGAAGTGAGTCAGTTGTTGTTCGCTGATGATACAGCGCTGGTAGCTGCTTCATGTGAGAAACTGCAAAAGCTGGTGACTGAGTATGGTAAAGTGTGTGAAAGAAGAAAGTTAAGAGTAAATGAGAATAAGAGCAAGGTTATTAGGTACAGTAGGGTTGAGGGTCAAGTCAATTGGGAGGTAAGTCTGAATGGAGAAAAACTGGAGGAAGTAAAGAGTTTTAGATATCTGGGAGTGGATCTAGAAGCGGATGGAACCATGGAAGCGGAAGTGAATCATAGGATGGGGAAGGGGGCGAAAATCCTGGGAGCCTTGAAGAATGTGTGGAAGTCGAGAACATTATCTCGGAAAGCAAAAATGGGTATGTTTGAAGGAATAATGGTTCCAACAATGTTGTATGGTTGCGAGGCGTGGGCTATGGATAGAGTTGTGCGCAGGAGGGTGGATGTGCTGGAAATGAGATGTTTGAGGACAATATGTGGTGTGAGGTGATTTGATCGAGTAAGTAATGTAAGGGTAAGAGAGATATGTGGAAATAAAAAGAGCGTGGTTGAGAGAGCAGAAGAGGGTGTTTTGAAATGGTTTGGGCACATGGAGAGAATGAGTGAGGAAAGATTGACCAAGAGGATATATGTGTCGGAGATGGAGGGAACGAGGAGAAGTGGGAGACCAAATTGGAGGTGGAAAGATGGAGTGAAAAAGATTTTATGTGATCGGGGCCTGAACATGCAGGAGGGTGAAAGGCGTGCAAGGAATAGAGTGAATTGGATCGATGTGGTATACCGGGGTTGACGTGCTGTCAGTGGATTGAATCAGGGCATGTGAAGCGTGTGGGGTAAACCATGGAAAGTTGTGTGGGGCCTGGATGTGGAAAGGGAGATGTGGTTTCGGGCATTATTGCATGACAGCTAGAGACTGAGTGTGTACGAATGGGGCCTTTGTTGTCATTTCCTAGCACTACCTCGCACACATGAGGGGGGGAGGGGGATGGTATTCCATGTGTGGCGGGGTGGCGATGGGAATGAATAAAGACAGAGAGTGTGAATTGTGTGCATGGGTATATATGTATGTGTCTGTGGGTGCATATATATGTGTACATTGAGATGTATAGGTATGTATATTTGCGTGTGTGGACGTGTATGTATGTACATGTGTATGGGGGTGGGTTGGGCCATTTCTTTCGTTTGTTTCCTTGCGCTACCTCGCAAACGCGGGAGACAGCGACGAAGCAGAATAAAAATAATATATATATATATATATATATATATATATATATATATATATATATATATATATATATATATATATATATATATATATTCCTATGAGTCCACGGGGAATCACAATCACAATCTCATGTTTACCAAATGGCGTCCTAGCTTCGACCTTCGATGTCAATCAACAGCAGCCTAAATTTAGATTCCTATCTTGTGTCTCCCCTGA
>NC_092243.1:21239756-21262867 GCF_036320965.1 Panulirus ornatus | reverse complement strand
TATTCTTTGCACGCCTTTCACCCTCCTGCATGTTCAAGCCCCGACAGCTCAAAGTCTTTTTCACTCCATCTTTCAATCTCCAATTTGGTCTTCCACTTCTCCTCGTTCCCTCCACCTCTGACACATATGTCCTCTTTGTCAATCTTTCCTTACTCATTCTGTCCATGAGACCAAATCATTTCAAAAAACCCTCTTCTACTCTCTCGACATCACTCTTTTTATTACCACACATCCGCACAACTCCATCTATAGCCCACGCCTCGCAACAATATATCATTGTTGGAACCACAATTCATTCAAACATACACATTTTTGCTTTCCAAGATAACGTTCTCCATTTCCACACATATTTTAACGCTGCAAGATCTTTCGCCCCCTCCCCCACCCTATGATTCACTTCCGCTTCCATGGTTCCATCCACTGCCAGATCCACTCCCAGATATCTAAAACACTTCACTTCCTACAGTTTTTCTCCACTCAAACTTACCTCCCAGTTGACTTGTCCCTCAACCCTACTGTACCTAAAAGCCTTGCTCTTATTCACATTTACTCTCAGCTTTCTTCTTTCACACACTTTAGCAAATTCAGTCATCAGCTTCTGCAATTTCTCACCCAAATCATCCATCAGCGCTGTATCATCAGCGAACAACAACTGACTCACTTCCCAAGCTCTCTCATCCAAAACCGACTGCGTACTTGCCCCTCTTTCCAAAACTCTTGCATTCACCTCCCTAACAACCCCATTCATAAACGAATTTAGAAACCACGGAGACATTACGCACCCCTGCCGCAAACCAACATTCATTTAAAACCAATCACTTTCCTCTCTTCCTACTAGTACACATGACTCACATCTTCGATAACAACTTTTCACTTCTCCTAACAACTTACCTCCCACACCATATATTCTTAATACCTTCCACAGAGCATCTCTATCAACTCTATCATATGCCTTCTCCAGATCCATAAATGCTACATATAAATCCATTTGCTTTTCTAAGTATTTCTCACATACATTCTTCAAAGCAAACACCTGATCCACATATCCTCTACCACTTCTGAAACCACACTGCTCTTCTCCAATCTGATGCTCTGTACTTTCTTTCACCCTCTCAATCAATACCCTCCCATATAATTTTCCACGAATACTCAACAAACTTATACCTCTGTAATTAGAGCACTCACTCCTAATTCCTTTGCCTTTGAACAATGGCACTATGCAATCATTCCACCAGTGTTCAGGCATCTCACCATGAGTCATACATACATCAAATAACCTCACAAACCAGTCAACAATATAGTCACCCCCTTTTTTGATAAATTCCACTGCAGTACCATCCAAACCCGCTGCCTTGCCGGCTTTCATCTTCCGCAAAGCTTTTACTACCTCTTCTCTGTTTACCAAATCATTCTCCCTAACCCTCTCACTTTGCACAGCACCTCGACCAAAACACCCTATATATCTTCCAATCTATCATCAAGTACAACAAATCTTCAAAATACTCACTCCATCTCACATTACCACTACTTGTTATCAACTCCCCATTAGCCCCGTTCACTGATACTCCCATTTGTTCATTTGTCTTACGCACTTTATTAACCTCCTTCCAAATTATCTTTTTACTCTCCCTAAAATTTAATGATACTCTCTCACCCCAACTCTCACTTGCCTTCTTTTTCACCTCTTGCACCTTTCTCTTGACCTCCTGCCTCTTTCATTTATATATTTCCCAATTATTTGCATTATTTCCCTGCAAAAATCGTTCAAATGCCTCTCTCTTCTCTTCCACTAATAATCTTACTTCTTCATCCCACCACTCACTACCCTTTCTAATCTGCCCACCTCCCACGCTTCTCATGCCAGAAGGGTCTTTTGCACAAGCCATCACTGCTTCCCTAAATACATCCCATTCCTCCCCACTCCCCTTATGTCCTCTGTTCTCACCATTTTTCATTCTGTACTCAGTCTCTCCTGGTACTTCCTCACACAAGTCTCCTCCCCAAGCTCACTTACTCTCACCACTCTCTTTACCCCAACATTCCCCCTTCTTTTAAAACATCTACAAATCTTCGGCTTCGCCTCCACAAGATAATGATCAGACATCCTTCCAGTTGCACCTCTCAGCACATTAACATCGAAGAGTCTCTCTGTCGCGCGCCTATCAACTAACACGTAATCCAATAACGCTCTCTGGCCATCTATCCTACTTACATACGTGTACATATGTATATCTCTCTTTTTTAACTAGGCATTCCCAATCACCAGTCCATTTTTAGCTTATAAATCCACAAGCTCTTCATCACTTCCATTTACAACACTGAACACCCCATGTGCACCAATCATTCCCTCAACTACCACATTATTCACCTTTGCATTCAAATCACCTATCACTATAACCCGGTCTCGTGCATCAAATCCACTAACACTCACTGAGGATATGGGAGAACGGATCCTTCCCACATATTCCCTCGTGTAGTAAAAGGCGAATAAAGAGGGCGAAAGGGGGTGGCGGGGGGGGGGGGGGGGGTTGTCTGGTGATGGGACCCCCCTGCTTGTATTTGAATTTTAAAAGAGAAACAGACGGAGTCAAGCGTGGAGTGCTCATCCTCCTCGAAGGTTCAGATCGGGGTTTCTAAATGTGTGTGGATGTAATCAAGATGAGAAGAAATGAGACATAGGTTGTATGTTCGAGGAAAGGAACCTTGATGGTTCGGCTCCGAGTGAAACGAAGTTTAAGGGTAAAGGGTCTGGGAATGTCTTGGGAGTAAAGCCAGGGGTTGGTGAGAGGACAAGAGCAAAGGAAGGGGTAGAACTCCTCCTGAAGCAGGAGTTTTTAGAGTATGTGATAGAGTGTAAGAAAGGAAATTTTAGATTGATATGGGTAAATTGAAATTGAATGGAGACAGATGGGTGATTATGGTGTCTACACACCTGGTTATGAAAGGAAAGATCATGAGAGGCAAGTGGTTTTGGAGCAGCTGAGTGAGTGTGTTATCAGCTTTGATGCACGATATCGGGTTGTAGTGATCTGAATGCGAAGGTGAGTAATGTGGTAGTTGAGGGTATGATTGTTGTACATGGAGTGTTCACTGTTCACTGCTGTAAATGAAAAAGGTGGAGAGCTTGTGGATTTGCGTGCTGAAAAAGGACTGGCGACCGGGAATGCCTGTTTTTTTGAAGAGGGATATAGATAAGTATACATATGTGAGTAGGGAAGATGGTTAAATGGCGTTATTGAATTACGTGTTAATTGATAGGCGTGTAAAAGAGAGACTTTTGGATGTTAATGTGCTGAGAGAAGCAACTGGAGGGACGTCTGATCACTATCTTGTGGAGGCGAAGGTGAAGATTTGTAGCGGTTTTCAGAAAAGAAGAGAGAATTTTGGAGAGAAGAGAATGGTGAGAGTAAGTTAGCTTGGAAAGGACGCTTGTATGAGGAAGTACTAGGAGGGATTGAATGTAGAATGGCAAAGTTGAGAGCAACTGACGTGAGGGGAGTGGGGGAGGAATGGGATGTATTTAAGGAAGCAGTAATAGCTTGTGCAAAAGATGCATGTTTTATGAGAAAGGTGGGAGGTGGGCAGATTAGAAAGGGTAGCGAGTGGTGGATGGAAGAATTAAGGCTGTTAGTGAAAGAGTGACAGAGGAGTTTGGGAGGTTTTTGCTGGGAAGTAGTGCTAATGACCGATAGATGTATAAAAGAAAGGGGCAGGAGATGAGGAGAAAGGTGCTAAAGCTGAAAGAGAGGGCAAATGAGAGTTGGGTGAGAGAATATCAATAAGCTTTAGGAAGAATAAAAAGATGTTTTGGAAAGAGGTAAATAACGTGAGTAAGACAGGAGAACAAACGGGAATATCGGTGAAGGGGCAAATGGGGAGGAAATAATAAGTAGTGATGAAGAGAGAAAGGGATGGAGTTAGTATTTTGAAGGTTTGTTGAATGTGTTTGATGATAGAGTGGCAGATGTACAGTATTTTGGTCGGAGCGGTGTGCGAAGTGAGACGGTCAGGAGGAATGGGTTAAAGAGTGAAGAGGTTGTGAGAGCCTTGCAGAAGATGAAAGCCGGCAAGGCGAAGGGTTTGGATGTGATTGCAGTAGAATTTATTAAAAAAGGGGGTGACTATGTTGATTGGTTGATAAAGATATTCAGTGCATGTATGGATCATGGTGAAGTGCCTGAGGATTGGCGGAACGCATGCATAGTGTCATTGTACAAAGGCAAAGGGGATAAAGGTAAGTGTTCAAATGACAGAGGCACATGTCTGTTGAGTGTTCCTGGGAAATTGTATAGGAGGGTATTGATTGAGAGGGTAAAGGCATGTACAGAGCATTAGATTGGGGAAGGGTAGTGTGGTTTAGAGGTGGTAGCGGATTTTTCGATGATATGTTTGCTTTGAAAAATGCACTTGAGAAATGCTTAGAGAAATAGATTCAGCATGTATGGATCTGAAGAAGGCATGTGATAGGATTCATATAGATGTTCTGTGGAATATGTAAAGAGTATATGGTGTGGGAAGTAAGTTGCTAAAATCAGTGAAAAGTTTTGACCGAGGATGTAGGCAAGTGTACGAGTAAGAAGAGAGGGAAGTGATTGGTTCCCTGTAAATTTGGGTTACGGTAGGGGTGCCAGATGTTTCCATTGTTGTTTAATTTGTTTATGGATGGGGTTGTTAGGGAAGTGAATGCAAGAGTTTTTAAGAGTTTTGGAGAGAGGGGCAAGTATGCAGTCTGATGTGGATGAGAGGGAATGGGAAGTGAGACAGTTGTTGTTCGCTGATGATACAGAGTTTGTGGCTGATTCGTGTGGGAAACTGCAGTTGGTGACTTAGTTTGGTAAAATGTGTGAAAGAAGAAAGCTGAGAGTAAATGTGAATAAGAGCAAGGTTATTAGGTTCAATAGGATTAAGGGTCAAGTTAAATGGGAGGTAAGTTTGAATGTAGAAAAACTGGAGGAATTGAAGTGTTTTAGATATCTGGGAGTGGATTTAGCAGCAAATGGAACCATGGAAGCAGAAGTGAATCACAGGGTGGGGGAGGGGTAGAAGGTTCTGGGATCGTTGAAAAACGTGTGAGAGGTGAGAACGTTATCTCGGATAGAATAAATGGGTATGTTTGAAGGAATTGTGGTTCCAACAATGTTATAAGGTTGTGAGATATGGGCTATAGACAAAGTTGTGCGGAGGAGGGTGGATGTGTTGGAAATGAAATATTTGAGGACAATATGTGTTGGGATGTGATTTTATAGAGTCAGTAATGATAGGGTAAGAGAGATGTGTGGTAATAAAAAGAGTGTGGTTGAGAGAGCAGAAGAGGGTGTATCAAAATGGTTTGGTCACATGGAGAGAATGAATTTGGAAAGATTGACAAAGAGGATATATGCGTCAGAAATGAAGGGAACGAGAAGTGGGAGACCAAATTCGAGGCGGAAGGATGGAGTGAAAAAGATTTTGAGCAATCGGGGCTTGAATATACTAAAGGGTGAAAGGCGTGCAAAGATTAGAGTGAATTGGAAAGATGTGGCATATCGGGGTCGACGTCCTGTCAATGGATTGAACCAGGGCATGTGAAGCGTCTATGGTAAACCATGGAAGGTTTTGTGGGGCCTGGATGCGGAAAGGGAGATGTGCTTTCGGTGTATTATACTTGACAGTTAGAGACTGAGTGTGAACGAATGTGACATTTGTTGTCTTTTCCTGGATCTGCCTTTCGTTCCAATCCACTCTAGTTCCTTACACACCTTTCACCCTCCTGCATGTTCAGGCCCCGATCACTCAAAATCTTTTTCACTCCATCTTTCCACCTCCAATTTGGCCTCCCACTTCTCGTTCCCTCCACCTTTGACACATATATCCTCTTTGTCAATTTTTCCTCACTCATTCTGTCCACGTGACCAAATCATTTCAAAACAACATCTTCTGCTCTCTCAACCACACCCTTTTTAGTACCACACATCTCTCTTACCCTTTCATTACTTACTCGATCAAACCACCTCACACCACATACTGTCCTCAGACATTGCATTTCCAGCACATCCACCCCCCTCCGCACAACTCTATCTATAGCTCACGCCTCGCAACCATACAACATTGTTGGAACCACTATTCTATCAAACATACCCATTTTTGCTTTCCAAGATTATGTTCTTGACTTCCACATATTTTTCAACACCCCCAGAACTTTCGCCCCCTCCCCCACCCAATGATTCACTTCCGCTTCCATGGTTCCCTCCGCTGCCAAATCCACTCCCAGATATCTAAAAACTTCACTTCCTATAGTTTCTCTCCATTCAAACTCACCTCCCTATTGACCTGTCCCTCAACCCTACTGTACCTAATAACCTTGCTCTAATCGACATTTACTCTCAGCTTTCTTCTTTCACACACTTTACCATATTCAGTCACCAGCTTCTGCAGTTTCTCAGCTGAATCAGCCACTAGCGCTGTATCACCAGCGAACAACAACTGACTCACTTCCCAAGCTCTCTCATCCACAACAGACTTCATACTTAACCCTCTTTCCAAAACTCTTGCATTCACCTCCCTTACAACCCCATCCATAAACAAATTAAACAACCATGGAGACATCACGCACCCCTGCCGCAAACCACCATTCACTGAGAACCAATCACTTTCCTCTCTTCTTACACGTACACATGCCTTCCATTCTCGATAACAACTTTTCACTGCTCCTAACAACTTACCTCCCTCACCATATATTCTTAATGCCTTCCACAGAGCATCTCTATCAACTCTATCACACGCCTTCTCCACATCCATAAACAGTACACACAAATCCATTTGCTTTTCTAAGTATTTGTCACGTACATTTTTCAAAGCAAGCACCTGATCCACACATCCTCTACTACATCTGAAGCCACACTGCTCTTCCCCAATCTGATGCTCTGTACATGCCTTCACCCTCTCAAATAATACCCTTCCATATAATTTCCCAGGAATACTCAACAAACCTATACCTCTGTAATTTGAGCACTCACTCTTATCCTCCTTGCTTTTGTACAATGGCTCTATGCAAGCATTCCATCAGTCATCAGGCACCTCACCATGAGTCATAAATACATTACTCACTTTATTTACCTCATTCCAAATCATCATTTTATTCTACCTAAAATTTAATGATACTCTCTCACCCCAACGCTCATTTGCCCTCTTTTTCACCTCTTGCAACTTTCTCTTAACCTCCTGCCTCTTTATTTTATTCATCGCCCAGTCATTTGCATTATTTCCCTGCAAAAATCGTGGAAATGCCTCTCTCTTTTCTTTAACTGATAATCTTACTTTTTCATTCCACCACTCACTAACCTTTCTAATCAACCCACCTCCCACGCTTCTCATGCCTGAAGCACCATTTGCACAAGCCATCACTGCTTCCCTAGATACATTCCATTCTTCCCCCACTTCCTTTACGTCCCTTGTTCTCACCTTTTTTTTTCATTTTGTAATCAGTCTCTCCTGGTACTTCCTCACACAAGTCTCCTTCCCAAGCTCACTTACTCTCACCACCCTCTTCACCCAAACATTCACTCTTCTTTTCTGAAAACCCATACAAATCTTCACTTTAGCCTCAACAAGATAATGATCAGACATCCCTCCAGTTGCACCTCTCAGCACATTAACATCCAAAAGTCTCTCTTTCGCGCGCTTTTCCATTAACACGTAATCCAATAACGCTCTCTGGCCGTCTCTCCTACTCACATACGTATACTTATGTATATCTCGCTTTCTAAACCAGGTATTCCCAATCACCAGTCCTTTTTCAGCACATAAATCTACAAGTCTTCACCATTTCCATATATGTATATATATATATATATATATATATATATTATATATATATATATATATATATATATATATTGGGAAGAGCAGTGCGGTTTCAGAAGTGGTAGAGGATGTGTGGATCAGGTGTTTGCTTTGAAGAATGTATGTGAGAAATACTTAGAAAAGCAAATGGATTTGTATGTAGCATTTATGGATCTGGAGAAGGCATATGATAGAGTTGATAGAGATGCTCTGTGGAAGGTATTAAGAATATATGGTGTGGGAGGCAAGTTGTTAGAAGCAGTGAAAAGTTTTTATCGAGGATGTAAGGCATGTGTACGTGTAGGAAGAGAGGAAAGTGATTGGTTCTCAGTGAATGTAGGTTTGCGGCAGGGGTGTGTGATGTCTCCATGGTTGTTTAATTTGTTTATGGATGGGGTTGTTAGGGAGGTAAATGCAAGAGTCCTGGAAAGAGGGGCAAGTATGAAGTCTGTTGGGGATGAGAGCTTGGGAAGTGAGTCAGTTGTTGTTCGCTGATGATACAGCGCTGGTGGCTGATTCATGTGAGAAACTGCAGAAGCTGGTGACTGAGTTTGGTAAAGTGTGTGAAGAAGAAAGTTAAGAGTAAATGTGAATAAGAGCAAGGTTATTAGGTACAGTAGGGTTGAGGGTCAAGTCAATTGGGAGGTGAGTTTGAATGGAGAAAAACTGGAGGAAGTGAAGTGTTTTAGATATCTGGGAGTGGATCTGTCAGCGGATGGAACCATGGAAGCGGAAGTGGATCATAGGGTGGGGGAGGGGGCGAAAATTTTGGGAGCCTTGAAAAATGTGTGGAAGTCGAGAACATTATCTCGGAAAGCAAAAATGGGTATGTTTGAAGGAATAGTGGTTCCAACAATGTTGTATGGTTGCGAGGCGTGGGCTATGGATAGAGTTGTGCGCAGGAGGATGGATGTGCTGGAAATGAGATGTTTGAGGACAATGTGTGGTGTGAGGTGGTTTGATCGAGTGAGTAACGTAAGGGTAAGAGAGATGTGTGGAAATAAAAAGAGCGTGGTTGAGAGAGCAGATGAGGGTGTTTTGAAATAGTTTGGGCACATGGAGAGAATGAGTGAGGAAAGATTGACCAAGAGGATATATGTGTCGGAGGTGGAGGGAACGAGAGAAGAGGGAGACCAAATTGGAGGTGGAAAGATGGAGTGAAAAAGATTTCGTGTGATCGGGGCCTGAACATGCAGGAGGGTGAAAGGAGGGCAAGGAATAGAGGGAATTGGAGCGATGTGGTATACAGGGGTTGACGTGCTGTCAGTGGAGTGAATCAAGGCATGTGAAGCGTCTGGGGTAAACCATGGAAAGCTGTGTAGGTATGTATATTTGCGTGTGTGGACGTGTGTATGTACATGTGTATGGGGGGGGGGGGGGGTTGGGCCATTTCTTTCGTCTGTTTCCTTGCGCTACCTCGCAAACGCGGGAGACAGCGACAAAGTATAAAAAAAAAAAAAAAAAAAATATATATATATATATATATATATATATATATATATATATATATATATATATATATATATATATATATATATATATATATATATATATATATATATATATATATATATATATATATATATATATATATATATATATATATATATATATATATATATATATATATATATATATATATGTTCTCACCTTTTTCCATTCTGTACTCAGTCTCTCCTGGTACTTCCTCACACAAGTCTTCTTCCCAAGCTCACTTACTCTCACCACCCTCTTCACCCCAACATTCTCTCTTCTTTTCTGAAAACACCCACAAATCTTCACCTTCGCCTCCACAAGATAATGATCAGACATCCCTCCAGTTGCACCTCTCACCACATTACCATTCAGCATATTAACAACAAAGGAGGTAAGGGGAGTGGTGGAGGAATGGGATGTATTTAGGGAAGCATTGATGGCTTGCGCAAAAGATGCTTGTGGCATGAGAAGCGTAGGAGGTGGGTTGATTAGAAAAGGTAGTGAGTGGTGGGATGAAGAAGTAAGATTATTAGTGAAAGAGAAGAGAGAGGCATTTGGACGATTTTTGCAGGGAAAAAATGCAAATGAATGGGAGAGGTATATAAGAAAAATGCAGGAGGTCAAGAGAAAGGTGGAAGAGTTGAAAAAGAGGGCAAATGAGAGTTGGGGTGAGAGAGTATCATTAAATTTTAGGGAGAATAAAAAGATTTTCTGGAAGGAGGTAAATAAAGTGCGTAAGACAAGGGAGCAAATGGGAACTTCAGTGAAGGGGGCTAATGGGGAGGTGATAACAAGTAGTGATGATGTGAGGAGATGGAGTGAGTATTTTGAAGGTTTGTTGAATGTGTTTGATGATAGAGTGGCAGATATAGGGTGCTTTGGTCGAGGTTTTGTGCAAAGTGAGAGGGTTAGGGAAAATGATTTGGTAAATGGAGAAGAGGTAGTAAAAGCTTTACGGAAGATGAAAGCCGGCAAGGCCGCAGGTTTGGATGGTATTGCATTGGAATTTATTAAAAAAGGGAGTGACTGTGTTGTTGACTGGTTGGTAAGGTTATCTAATGTATATATGATTCATGGTGAGGTGCCTGAGGATTGGCGGAATGCTTGCATAGTGCCATTGTACAAAAGCAAAGGGGATAAGTGTGAGTGCTCAAATTACAGAGGTATAAGTTTGTTGAGTATTCCTGGTAAATTATATGTGAGGGTATTGATTGAGAGGGTGAAGGCATGTACAGTGCATCAGATTGGGAAGAGCAGTGTGGTTTCAGAAGTGGTAGAGGATGTGTGGATCAGGTGTTTGCTTTGAAGAATGTATGTGAGAAATACTTAGAAAAACAAATGGATTTGTATGTAGCATTTATGGATCTGGAGAAGGCATATGATAGAGTTGATAGAGATGCTCTGTGGAAGATTTTAAGAATATATAATGTGGGAGGGAAGTTGTTAGAAGCAGTGAAATGTTTTTATCGAGGATGTAAGGCATGTGTACGTGTAGGAAGAGAGGAAAGTGATTAGTTCTCAGTGAATGTAGGTTCGCGGCAGGGGTGTGTGATGTCTCCATGTTTGTTTAATTTGTTTATGGATGGGGTTGTTTGGGAGGTGAATGCAAGAGTTTTGGAAAGAGGGGCAAGTATGCAGTCATTTCTGGATGAGAGATCCTGGGAAGTGAGTCAGTTGTTGTTCGGTATACAGCGCTGGTGGCTGATTCATGTAAGAAACTGCAGAAGCTGGTGACTGAGTTTGGTAAAGTGTGTGAAAGAAGAAAGTTAAGAGTAAATGTGAATAAGAGCAAGGTTATTAGGTACAGTAGGGTTGAGTTTCAAGTCAATTGGGAGGTAAGTTTGAATGGAGAAAAACTGGAGGAAGTAAAGTGTTTTAGATATCTGGGAGTGGATCTGGCAGCGGAATGGAACCATGGAAGCGGAAGTGAGTCATAGGGTGGGGGAAGGTGCGAAAATTCTGGGAGCCTTGAAGAATGTTTGGAAGTCGAGGACATTATCTCGGAAAGCAAAAATGGGTATGTTTGAAGGAATAGTTGTTCCAACAATGTTGTATGGTTGCGAGGCGTGGGCTATGGATAGAGTTGTGCGCAGGAGGGTGGATGTGCTGGAAATGAGATATTTGAGGACATTTGGTAAACATGTTTACCAAATGGCGTCTCTTTTGTGTCTCCCCTGATGATGTGATTATTACACGAAAGTGTACTTGGGAACTTTTCGTGCTTCATTTTCCCCGTGGACTCATAGGAATATATATATATATATATATATATATATATATATATATATATATATATATATATATATATATATATATATATATATATATATATATTATTTTTTTTTATTATACTTTGTCGCTGTCTCCCGCGTTTGCGAGGTAGCGCAAGGAAATAGACGAAAGAAATGGCCCCCCCATACACATGTATATACATACGTCCACACACGCAAATATACATACCTACACAGCTTTCCATGGTTTACCCCAGACGCTTCACATGCCCTGATCCAATCCACTGACAGCACGTCATCCCCGGTATACCACCTCGCTCCAATTCACTCTATTCCTTGCCCTCCTTTCACCCTCCTGCATGTTCAGGCCCCGATCACACAAAATCTTTTTCACTCCATCTTTCCACCTCCAATTTGGTCTCCCTCTTCTCCTCGTTCCCTCCACCTCCGACACATATATCCTCTTGGTCAATCTTTCCTCACTCATTCTCTCCATGTGCCCAAACCACTTCAAAACACCCTCTTCTGCTCTCTCAACCACGCTCTTTTTATTTCCACACATCTCTCTTACACTTACGTTACTGACTCGATCAAACCACCTCACACCACACATTGTCCTCAAACATCTCATTTCCAGCACATCCATCCTCCTGCGCACAACTCTATCCATAGCCCACGCCTCGCAACCATACAACATTGTTGGAACCACTATTCCTTCAAACATACCCATTTTTGCTTTCCGAGATAATGTTCTCGACTTCCACACATTCTTCAAGGCCCCCAGAATTTTCGCCCCCTCCCCCACCCTATGATCCACCTCCGATTCCATGGTTCCATCCGCTGCCAGATCCACTCCCAGATATCTAAAACACTTTACTTCCTCCAGTTTTTCTCCATTCAAACTCACCTCCCAATTGACTTGACCCTCAACCCTACTGTACCTAATAACCTTGCTCTTATTCACATTTACTCTTAACTTTCTTCTTCCACAGACTTTACCAAACTCAGTCACCAGCTTCTGCAGTTTCTCACATGAATCAGCCACCAGCGCTGTATCATCAGCGAACAACAACTGACTCACTTCCCAAGCTCTTTCATCCACAACAGACTTCATATTTGCCCCTCTTTCCAAGACTCTTGCATTTACCTCCCTAACAACCCCATCCATAAACAAATTAAACAACCATGGAGACATCACACACCCCTGCCGCAAACCTACATTCACCGAGAACCAATCACTCTCCTCTCTTCCTACACGTACACATGCCTTACATCCTCGATAAAAACTTTTCACTGCTTCTAACAACTTGCCTCCCACACCATATATTCTTAATACCTTCCACAGAGCATCTCTATCAACTCTATCATATGCCTTCTCCAGATCCATAAATGCTACATACAAATCCATTTGCTTTTCTAAGTATTTCTCACATACATTCTTCAAAGCAAACACCTGATCCACACATCCTCTACCACATTTTGAAACCACACTGCTCTTCCCCAATCTGATGCTCTGTACATGCCTTCACCCTCTCAATCAATACCCTCCAATATAATTTACCAGGAATACTCAACAAACTTATACATCTGTAATTTGAGCACTCACTCTTATCCCCTTTGCCTTTGTACAGTGGCACTATGCACGCATTCCGCCAATCCTCAGGCACCTCACCATGAGTCATACATACATTAAATAACCTTACCAACCAGTCAACAATACAGTCATCCCCTTTTTTAATAAATTTCACTGCAATACCATCCAAACCTGCTGCCTTGCCGGCTTTCATCTTCCGCAAAGCTTTCACTACCTCTTCTCTGTTTACCAAATCATTTTCCCCAACCCTCTCACTTTGCACACCACCTCGACCAAAACGCCCTATATCTGCCACTCTATCATCAAACACATTCAACAAACCTTCAAAATACTCACTCCATCTCCTTCTTACATCACCACTACTTGTTATCACCTCCCCATTTGCGCCCTTCACTGAAGTTCCCATTTGCTCCCTTGTCTTACGCACTTTATTTACCTCCTTCCAGAACATCTTTTTATTCTCCCTAAAATTTAATGATACTCTCTCACCCCAACTCTCATTTGCCCTTTTTTTCACCTCTTGCACCTTTCTCTTGACCTCCTGTCTCTTTCTTTTATACATCTCCCACTCAATTGCATTTTTTCCCTGCAAAAATCGTCCAAATGCCTCTCTCTTCTCTTTCACTAATACTCTTACTTCTTCATCCCACCACTCACTACCCTTTCTAATCAACCCACCTCCCACTCCTCATGCCACAAGCATCTTTTGCGCAATCCATCACTGATTCCCTAAATACATCCCATTCCTCCCCCACTCCCCTTACTTTCATTGTTCTCACCTTTTTCCATTCTGTACTCAGTCTCTCCTGGTACTTCCTCACACAGGTCTCCTTCCCAAGCTCACTTATTCTCACCACCCTCTTCACCCCAACATTCACTCTTCTTTTCTGAAAACACATACAAATCTTCACCTTAGCCTCCACAAGATAATGATCAGACATCCCTCCAGTTGCACCTCTCAGCACATTAACATCCAAAAGTCTCTCTTTCGCACGCCTGTCAATTAACACGTAATCCAATAACGCTCTCTGGCCATCTCTCCTACTTACATAAGTATACTTATGTATATCTCGCTTTTTAAACCAGGTATTCCCAATCATCAGTCCTTTTTCAGCACATAAATCTACAAGCTCTTCACCATTTCCATTTACAACACTGAACACCCCATGTATACCAATTATTCCCTCAACTGCCACATTACTCACCTTTGCATTCAAATCACCCATCACTATAACCCGGTCTCGTGCATCAAAACCACTAACACACTCATTCAGCTGCTCCCAAAACACTTGCCTCTCATGATCTTTCTTCTCATGCCCAGGTGCATATGCACCAATAATCACCCACCTCTCTCCATCAACTTTCAGTTTTACCCATATTAATCGAGAATTTACTTTCTTACATTCTATCACATACTCCCACAACTCCTGTTTCAGGAGTATTGCTACTCCTTCCCTTGCTCTTGTCCTCTCACTAACCCCTGACTTTACTCCCCAGACATTCCTAAACCAATCTTCCCCTTTACCCTTGAGCTTCGTTTCACTAAGAGCCAAAACATCCAGGTTCCTTTCCTCAAACATACTACCTATCTCTCCTTTTTTCACATCTTGGTTACATCCACACACATTTAGGCACCCCACTCCCGAGCCTTCGAGGAGGATGAGCACTCCCCGCGTGACTCCTTCTTCTGTTTCCCATTTTAGAAAGTTAATTCAAGGAGGGGAGGATTTCTGGCCCCCCGCTCCCGTCCCCTCTAGTCGCTTTCTACGACACGCGAGGAATACGTGGGGAGTATTCTTTCACCCCTATCCCCAGGGATAATATACATATATATATACTTATACACATACACACACATACACATACATACACACATATACACACACACACACACATACATATATATACATATGAAAAATGTAAGAAACAATTTAGAAAACTGAAACTTCTATCATGAAATGAATGAAAAAATGACTGTCACATAATGGTTCAACCTCTGGCTATGGAAAAAGGAAATGTATAATTTATTTACACAAACGTCAATAGCAGTTCTCATCAATTTAACCACTGTATCAATAAGCTTCAATGCCTAAGCTACATTTTTCTCCAATTTCACTATTTTCTTATCAAAACACCATGTTTGAAAACTATCACTCCAGTAACACAACTATAAACATTTACTTCCCCTTTAAAAAAAAAGTTCTGGGGAAGTCTGTCTCGATACACTGCGGGAAATAGTAAGGAAAAACTGTAATTGGATCTTTTGTGTTCTTATGTAGTTACTTGAATTTGGATTATACAGTAATGAGTATATATTTTCATTTTTTATCATAAAACATTTAGAAAAACTTGGACATGTGATTGAATGTAGTCATCCATATTGCAGTCCCCAAACACTTCATTAATTTTTACTTGATCAATTTCCATGCACCTCAGGTACATTAATTTTCCCACCGTTTAGGTGTTCTCAGTCTCACCTGATCATTTATCCACCGATAGGTACCTAACGATGTCGGTCCTAGACTGTGCCACCTAGAATTCCTGTACCCGTAGTCCCTGAACTGGCGGCGCTGCTTCCAGACTCAGAACAGTAATTTGATTGTCTATCATTACGCGTCCGGTATCGATGTTTTGTTTTACACTGCCACGGTGTCCTGCGGGTCGTGCAAGGTCTTTGATGCTTGCGTTGTGCTGTATACCAGTGAACTCACGATTTCTCACTCACCTCACACACTTTGCAATCAGATCTTCTATTTCTAATGTCCCTGCAAATGCTTCTTACTTTTTTTTACATTTAGACAATTTTCTTGAGTATTCCTTATGTGTTTCCCTCTTTGTTATATATAGTATTGAAGTTTAGTAACTTTTCTTTACAAAACTGTAAAGGGAAACATGGCGTTTCTCGATAAGATATTTCTCATTGATGAATATTGAGGATTCCTGTCATGTAGAGATTTGTATGATAATTACAAAGGTTAACTGGCCTCGAGCAAAACTTTCTTGTTCTCTCTCTTCTACAGCGTGCCATATAACGAGAAACCAAGGTGGGTGCCGTGGGATCATCCAGGTAGAGATGGTGCAGGATACCCTTCAGCTTTACCGTTCTCCATTTTCTCTCATCAGGTGGAACTGATGACAAAAAATGGGGCGCCCGTTGCTTTACGTTTCACTTTTATCCATAGCATGTACTGCCCTAGACCTGGCTCTTGATCATCTTGTGAACATAAACCGTCCGTAATGATTGATTGTGTTGTATGATAAATCATGAGAAGCCTCTAAGTAAAGCTGGAGTGAGTTACCACTGAGGCTAGACATGTGTTAACATAAACCGCTCGCTTTCTGTTGATACTCGGCCTTACATCCTGCCAAGTTCGCTCCTGTATCAAGGGCGCTTAGTAAACTAGATTTTGTTAAAATGATTAATTGTTGCTAAGCTTGATAACTGAGTCTTAAGCCTTTTTGTGATAAATCTGTCAAATTAATGTTTCATGTCCGTTAAAATGCTTCTTATTTGATTTTTTGTTTTAAGGAATTAAGATAAAAAACGATGCAAAAAATGTAATGTATGAAATTTTGGCTTTTGCTTTTTGACAACTGGCGCATTGTAAACATTTCTTTTTATGAAGGAGATGTGGGTAAGCATCCTGCGCTGTAGTTAGCAAAAATCTGACTTTTCTTTAAGCTAATTATCTTCTATATTTAGCGAGAACGTGACCTCTTTAGACATTGTTTTGTGCTCTATTTAGCAAGAACGTGACTGTTATAGGATTAGTTATGTGTTATAATTAGCGAGAACGTATTACACATAGAAATAGTTATGTGCTATATAGAGCGACGAGGTAAGCACCATAGACATAGATATGTGCTACACATAGCGAAAAAGTAAGCACCATAGACATAGTAATGTGCCACTTTTAGCTGGAGCTTGACTGCTCTAGTCATAGATATTTGTTACGTTTAGCAAGAACGTAGTTGTAGACGTAGCAAGATCGTCAGTCGCTTGGCTAGTAAAATTTTAGATTTTTTAAGAACTCAAGTCACGGATAGTCTACACTACGCCCACTCAGTAGCGGTTTGAACCATAACAAAGCATTAGCTTCCTTGTGTGTGCCTCCACTACAGTCGTAGGAGCACCACTTGCCTCTAATTATCACCTTAAAGTTTCCGGAATGCTACTGTTTGGGGAGAAGACCCTATCTGTGTCTTGTGGTCACGCTAAGGTTATATAGCTCAGGGAGCAAAGACAGACACCGTGAGTAGGTGTTGTGCAATAGTGCAGGGCGAAGGATATTCATGATCTGAAAACTTTAGTTTACACTGCAACAACCTGTAAACGAAAATAGTGATAGGACAAATGTTGGAAAAGTTTTCCAGTCGGTTGATTCATCGAATACTCAGGTTGACGGCACAACATATCACTGATGACGCTGATTCGTTGCCTTACTAGTAATTGATCTCTCCCCTCCTCCCTCAACTCCTTTCAAAGCCAGGTGGTGTACCAGATGCATCTGATGAGTGAATACAAGTCATTCCCTACCACAGCAACAGTCTTCCCCTACCATGATAATAGTCTTCCCAACAACGGTACCATTAATGGAGTACCAAGAGCTTTGTTGTTATATGAATGAGTTGGTACTTGATTCAGTTTCTTGAGTTTTTTCTGAATTCACTTTCTAAGATAAAAAACAAAATCAGTGAGAACTTGGTTATGATGGATTCATTAATTCCTTTCCAACGTCACCCTCTACTGTTAGCCATTCTCGCGGAAGGGATTGGTCATAACCACCTCGTAAACCATGTGACGCCGATGCCCCAAACTATCAAGGAGGCGTTACTTTGCACTACCGGTTGCCATCTTCTGAAAATGAAAGTCACTGTTCTTGAAGCGACGACAGTACACACTTTTACCTTCGAATTGGTAAAAAAAAATCATAAGTGTCAGCTGATGGTACTACACATATACTGAATAACATTACCAATCACACAAAAATTCTATGAGTGACCTCACCTGAGCAGCGACCCGACGCTCGGGTAACCAACTGTTGTCAATACTGAAGAGGTCAGGGAGTACTGGCAGCACATCAGAGGCGAAAGCTGACAGCTTCTATTCATAACAAATGTTGACAGCATTTGCAGTTAAGACACAGTTTGAGAGCATTTAAAGGTCAAATGTATGTTGACATTTACAGAAACTATAAATGTTGACACCCATTAGGCGTGAAATAAACGATAAAGGCTTGAAATAGAAATAGGACAATTAAGGTGACTACGACGATATGGTCAGGCGAGTGGAAACACTGACAGATAATTCTGAATGTTAGACATCAGGAGAAAAGTTCTATACATTCAAAGAAACTTGCTGACAAGATTCGTAACTACTGGTAGCTTGCACTAAAATACCTCAGTTTACTTTCGCTCATTGAGATTGTTGAGAACTAAACCTTTCGTTTCCCTGGCTTTTATGCAAAAATGATAAAGAGAATCGGACATGTGAAACTATTTTATTTTACCCTTGTTGGCTATGGATAATGAATGATGGACAGTCTTGCTCTTCTTGTTTTTTGTGTAGTTTCGATTTTTTCTTTTAAAGCAAATTTTTTTCAGAGATGTAATATATACATATATATATATATATACATATATATATATATATATATATATATATATATATATATATATATATATATATATATATATATATATATATATATATATATATATATATATATATATATATATATATATATATATATATGTACACACGAACAAAGTGCGTATGAACACGCACCTTCAAAGAACATACGAACATCCAACAGCCAGGATCGAACCCGTAACCCCTGTACAACAGGCGAGAGCGCTATAGCCAGCTAAGCTATGATCGCCCCATTGCTCACCAACGTGAAACGAAGGATATTCGAGTACATAGTATTCGAACAGTCATTTTCCTATGAGGCGCGATCACAGCCTAGTGGTAGCGCTCCGGACTGTTGCACAGGCGTCCTGGGTTCGATCCTGGCTGTTGGAGGTTTGTATGATATATATATATATATATATAATAAAAGTATAAAGTAGCCGACACGTAAACCATTTAGTTTACCTATATCATGTGTGTCCCACTGTAGCTTGTTTTGTATCATTTATGTTTTTTATTTACTAAAGAAGACAGACGAACCTTCCTGCTCTTTCCTTGCATGCATCAATGCTCGCTTAGTAAGGACTTACTTGATGACTTCTGACCATGTTACGGTGACGGCGCGTAGATTCAGAACCACATGATCTTTGCTAAAGTTCATTGTGTGAAAACTTTGAAGATTATCAGATGAGGGTCATCCATGAAAGTCCTCACCAAGTGAGAGCTGGCTGTGGCAGACCTCTCCAAGTGAAACTTAGCTGCGCGAGACCTCGCTAGGTGAGGCCAAAATGTATGACCGTTCAGGAGGTGAGGATTGAGGGATCTCCTCAGATGAAAACTGACTGTGGAGACCTCACAAGGTGAGGCCTGGTCTCAAGGAAGCACGTCAAGTGATACCTGGCCGAACGAAACATCACCAGGTGAGACCTGGCCGCAGGAAACCTCGCTAGGTGAAGGCTGGTCGTGTGAGACCTCGCCTTTCAATAGCTCAGTGACTATGATTCCTGTACCATGACTAGAGATCATTCATTAAGTCTTCTGATCGTCTGTCTAACCCTATAGTATGCTTTTTTGGCAGGACTTCTATTGACCGCTCTCTTTTTTACCTAGAGACTTCTTAAGACTCTCTTACTCTTATGAGTTTCTTAGAGACTTTTTCTTGCACAGCGTATCTTTCTTCTCCTTTGCTGAGCTTTTTTTACTTGTCTCTTCTTGATGAGACTATTTCTATTATCTTGTCGAGACTGTGATACTTCTTATATTATCTCCATTCTCTTATGAGAGTTATATTTCTGCTGGGAGCATCTTCTTTCTCATCCTTAAATAATTTTGATGTTCTTGAGGCTTCTGTTTTTTCTCCGTTGACATTATTTCTATTCATTCTTGTTATTGTCTTAGTACCTGTAAATTGCCTCACATCTCTTAAAGTGATGATATTTCACTGTTCACTAGATACATTTTCCGAACTTACAAAGCTGTTTACAATTACCCACTGAATCTCGCTTCTTTATGGATGACTGCTCCAATTTCCTCTTGTTAGATCTGTCTCACTTTTCTTGATAAAACTGTCTTACTATTATGCTTCTCATGACGACTTGACTTCTTTTTTGAGGTGGATGTTGCACTACTTTCACTATGATGCACTATCTTCACTATGATGCACTACCTTCACTATAATGCACTACCTTGACAATGATGCACTACCTTCATTATGACAGGACACTCCTCACTACCTCTGGGTTTTATCTATTTCCTTTTCTTTTTTTCTGTATCTTTAGTCTAGATTTAGAATTTATTAAAATATCTTGCGGATGACTTCAGTCCCTGGTGGTAAACTTCTGATTTTCTTCAACAATCATGAACTTGTTTCCTTTTGATGAATCGCAAATTTCCTTATCTTTGTAAATAATCTTAGTTGCTCATTAGGCTATTTGATTTTTTTTTCTGCGTTTTAGGCCAACCAACTGCCAGGGTCATAATTGTTGTCAAGATCAAGTTATGACCATCTTCTGCAAGTGATATAGTTCCTAGAATATATTCACTCTCACTATGTATATGGTCCATATCCTGTTCATTAACACGTTGATTTAGTGTTACTTTTCTTATGTAGATTTGCCATCGTAGGTTTTTTTTTTGATAATTACAATTGTTATCTGAAATATACTATTAACTTTTACTGATTACATTGCCTGCTAACCACTAGTTCATCCCGGCCTGCCTTGTGACAACTTAATCTATCCTTTTGAGCCACAACTCAGACAAAACTTCCAAAGTTCTGCAGGAATAAATTTTGTTCATTTAACGCACTGGATATAAGCTAATGAATTTGCTCTTAATCGCACAGTGCACTTTGTTATATACTGCCACATTTTCTGTTTGCTTGAAATCCAGTTTCCTCTTAGGTTTTGCCTATGTTGTTGCATGATCCTTGAATTGCATGTTCATGGCTGCTGGACATTTAATGTGCATTTTCCGGGAGCCTGGAGCTGCAAGCAGTGTTTGAGTATGGCAGAGTTCCCCCATGACCATAGTGAAGCCTCATCAGATGAATGTGACATTTCTTAGTCAGTTTATGCAGTAGGCAGTAGACTGCCATCTCCTGGTCAGGATAGACACAATGACTGGCCCTTGGAACTACGAATTATATCATCTTTTAATCCTTTAGAAGTGACTGAATTTTGTCATCCGTGTGGAAATGTATGTTCTGAAACACCTGTAGAAATAGGCAGAAAAAAATAAAGTTTGTGAACTGATGGAACATGATTCACTTTAAATGCTAAGTTCACTACGAAGCTTGATGGGGGTCTTGTACGGGATGCTCTTCGGAAAGTGTTCTAGTTGCTGTTGTTTGTAAGACAGAATACAGAGGGATAGACACATTGTATCAATTGAATGAACGAAACCAGTTCATCTAGAAGTCATCTATGTTTATATAAAACGTTTAGCTTAAGAAAACTCAGAATATCTTCCCTGCGAAAGTCGTCAGTAGTGTGAACCGGATGCAAGTGCTAGAATATCAAACCAGCGGGCCTCCCAGTACTTAGTTTAATGCTGAATCGCGTTGGCCTACTCGCGTCTTCTGTGCTGGGAACCTTCTTTTCAACAGCTGAAAAGCTTCGTCATTCAACTGCAGCCTCTCTGCATGCTCACATTTTACTTTTGCACAGATATCAGCAACTCATGGAAATTTCTCTCCAAGAAAAATATTTCATCCACCTGGAAATACGATGATCCCGCCGCGAGTTCTTTGTTGAGGATCCGGTACGACAACCCTCGCAAGCCTCCGTCTCCCTCCCACCAATAGCCCCTCCCATTTCCCGTGCCTTTTCACCGGTAATTCCACAGCTTCGCTTGTACCTAAACCTTGCGAACCCTTTCCACTCATGTGTTGCTCCTGATACCCCTTGACTAAACCACCACGCCACAATTTTCCCCTCCAGGATATACGTAGAGGACGGTCGGTCAGGACACAAGGGCGTTGACCTGGTGTTCGAGAACATCACCCGCAAGGACCGAGGTGTCTACACATGCTCAGCCAACGTCGATGGCAACGAGGAATCCCGCTCGTTTGAGCTCTTTGTCCACAGTAAGTACATGCCGTCTGGTGTATGGATGTGTGTGTGTGTGTGTGTGTGTGTGCGTGTGTGTGTGTGTATGTATGTGTATTTTCTAGATGTCTAGATGTGGATATTTATGTGTCCAAGCATAAGCAAAACTTTATATATAGGTGTTCGCATCCCTCCATTCATACTTATGTATGTACTCGGGAAATATCAATATCTGTACTGTGAATACATTTATAAATCTATGAAACTGTAATCAGTCACCCTAGTTCTCAGTAAAGAAACACAGCAAACGACACTATCACCTTATATAGCGACTGTAAATCTCGAATGGCGGGGAAAGATAGATATATGTGCTGAAATCTATAAGTGTTTCACCTACTTTTACTCATAAGAACGACGCATTTTCCCTAAACTTCTTAACCCTTCGCACAATCGACATACCTCCCTGTCCGACGTTAATTTTGTCTAGAGTCTCCGGCCACAGGGAGAGGGAGTCAATAACACAGTTAGTCGCTCGTTGCTAATTTGACCTACGAACCCCTGTGTCCATTCCTGTAGCAGAGATCATAATCAGACAACCTTTGAGTGACGGTCACGCCTCGCTGCTGTGCCCAACACACTAACTTTGGTGTAGTTTGTGACTTTCAGCATTCAATAGAGACCTGACGGAACCGTTTCTAAACGCACTGCAAGAAAATAGAAAACACAAATGTACATCAACACAAATTTTGTCGAAACTAAGTATTACCAAAATTATGATAAGGTATCTAACTATGGGCTTATGTAAAACT
>NC_092243.1:21207483-21239656 GCF_036320965.1 Panulirus ornatus | reverse complement strand
AACCAACATGAGGAAAAAGGGAGAGATGGGAGTATGTGATAGAGTGTAAGAAAGTAAACTCTAGATTTATATGCGTAAAACCGAAAGTGGATTGAGAGAGATGGGTGATTATTGGTGCATATGCGTCTGGGCATGAGAAGAAAGGTCATGAGTGGCAAGTATTTTGGGAGCAGCTGAGTGAGTGTGTTAGAAGTTTTGATGCACGAGACCGGGTTATAGTGATGGTTGATTTGAATGCAAAGGTGATTAACATGGCAGTTCAGGTGTACATGGGGTGCTCAGTGTCGTAAATGGAAATGATCAAGAGCTTGTATATTTATGTGCTGAAAAAGGACTGGCGCTTGGGAAAAACTGGTTTAAAAGGAGAGATATACATAAGTATACGTATGAAAGTAGGAGAGATGGCCAGAGATCGTTATTGGATTACGTGTTAATTAATAGGAGGGTGAAAAAAGACTTTTGGACGTTAATGTGCTGAGAGGTGCATCTGGAGGGATGTCTGATCATTATCTTGTGGTGGCGAAGGTGAAGATTTGTAGGGGTTTTCAGGAAAGAATAGAGAATGTTGGGTTGAAGAGAGTGGTGAGAGTAAGTGAGCTTGGGAAGGAGACTTGTGTGAGGAAGTACCAGGAGGGACTGAGTATAGAATAGAAAAAGATGAGAGCAAAGGAGGTAAGGGGAGTGGGGGAGGAATGGGATGTATTTAGGGAAGCAGTGATGGATTGCGCAAAAGATTCTTGTGGCATGAGAATCGTGGGAGGTGGGTTGATTAGAAAGGGTAGTGAGTGGTGGGATGAAGAAGTAAGATTATTAGTGAGAGAGAAGAGAGAGGCATTCGGACGATTTTTGAAGGGAAAAAATGCAAATGAGTGAGAAATGTATAAAAGAAAGAGGCAGGAGGTTAAGAGATAGGTGCAAGAGGTGAAAAAGAGGGCAAATGAGAGTTGGGATGAGAGAGTATCATTAAATTTTAGGGAAAATAAAAAGATGTTTTTGTAGGAGGTAAATAAAGTGCGTAAGACAAGGGAGCAAATGGGAACTTCAGTGAAGGGGCTGATGGGGAGGTGATAACAAGTAGTGGTGATAACAAGTAGAAGGAGATGGAGTGAGTATTTTGAAGGTTTCTTGAATGTGTTTGATGATAGAGTGGCAGTTACAGGGTGTTTTGGTCGAGGTGGTGTGCAAAGTGAGAGGGTTAGGGAAAATGATTTGGTAAACAGAGAAGATGTAGTAAAAGCTTTGCGGAAGATGAAAGCCGGCAAGGCAACAGGTTTGGATGGTACTGCATTGGAATTTATTAAAAAAGGGGGTGACTGTATTGTTGACTGGTTGGTAAGGTAATTTAATGTATGTATGATTCATGGTGATGTGCCTGAGGATTGGCGGAATGCTTGCATAGTGCCATTGTACAAAGGCAAAGGGGATAAGAGTGAGTGCGCAAATTACAGAGGTATAAGTTAGTTGAGTATTCGTATTAAATTATATGGATGAGTATTGATTGACAGGGTGAAGGCATGTAAAGAGCATCAGATTGGGGAAGAACAGTGTGGTTTCAGAAGTGGTAGAGGATGTGTTGATCAGGTGTTTGCTTTGCAGAATGTATATGAGAAATACTTAGAAAAGCAAATGGATCTGTATGTAGCATTTATGGATCTGGAGAAGGCATATGATAGAGTTGATAGATAAGCTCTGTGGAAGGTATTAAGAATATATGGCGTGGGAGACAAGTTGTTAGAAGCAGTAAAAAGTTTTTATCGAGGATGTAAGGCATGTGTACGTGTAGGAAGAGAGGAAAGTGATTGGTTCTCAGTGAATGTAGGTTTGCGGCAGGGGTGTGTGATGTCTCCATGGTTGTTTAATTCGTTTATGGATGGGGTTGTTAAGGAGGTGAATGCAAGATTTTTGGAAAGAGGGGCAAGTATGCAGTCTGATGTGGATGAGAGAGCTCGGGAAATGAGTCAGTTGTTGTTCGCTGATGATACAGCGATGGTGGCTGATTCATGTGAGAAACTGCAGAAGCTGGTGACTGAGTTTGGTAAAGTGTGTGAAAGAAGAGAGTGAGAGTAAATGTGAATAAGAGCAAGTGTATTAGGTACAGTAGGGTTGAGGGTTAAGTCAATTGGGAGGTAAGTTTGAATGGTGAAAACCTAGAGGAAGTAAAGTGTTTTAGATATCTGGGAGTGGATTTGGCAGCGGATTGAACCATGGAAGCGGAAATGAATCATAGGGTGTTGGAGGGGGTGAGAATTCTGGGAGTCTTTAAGAATGTTTGGAAGTCGAGAACATTATCTCGGAAATCAAAAATGGGTATGTTTGAAGGAATAGTGGTTCCAACAATATTGTATGGCTATGAGGCGTACATACCTATACATATACAGACGTATACATATATACACATGTACATATTCATACTTGCTTGCCTTCATCCATTTCTGTTGCTACCCCGCCAAACAGGTAATAGCATCGGTGCCCTCGCTTCAGCGAGGTAGCACCAGGGAATCAGACAAAAATGACTGCATTCGTTTACACTCAGTCTTTATCTGTCATGTATAAAGCAACGAAACTAAAGGTCTTTATATGGTTTACCTCAGACTCTTCACATGCCTTTGTTCAGTCTATTGGCAGAGCGTCAAACCGGTATACCACATCGTTCCAATTGACTCTGTACCTTGAAAGCCTCTCATCCTCCTGTATGATCAGGGCCCGATCGTTCAAAATCTTCTTCACTCTATCCTTCTACTTCCAATTTGTTCTCCCGCTTCCCCTTGTTCCGTTCATCTCTGTGACATTTATTCTCTTTGTCACTCTCAATATTAATTCTCTCCATAAGTACAATCCATTTCAACACACCATCTTCTACTCTCTCAACAACACTATTCTTATTTGCACACATCCCTCTTACCCTTTAATTACTTACTCGATGAAACCACCTCACACCACATATGGTCCTCAAACATTTCCTTTCCAACAAATCCACCCTCCCCCGGAAAACCCTATCTATATTCTATGCCTCACAACCATATAACATTGTTAGAACCAAAATTCCTTCAAACATACCCACCCATTTTTGCCCTCCGAGAAAACGTTCTATCCTTGCAAACATTCTTCATCGCTCCCAGGGCCTGCGTCACTTACAGATATCTAATAAGCTTCACTTCCTCAAATTTTGTTAAATTGAAACTTACATTCCAATTAACTTCTCCCTTAACCCTACTGAACCTTATAACCTTGAAGTTATATACATCTAGTCAGCACTTTTTCCTTTCAGACACTTCCAAACTCAGCCACCATATATATATATATATATATATGTGTATATAAATATATATATATATATATATATATATATATATATATATATATATATATATATATATATATATATATATATATATATATATATATATATATATTTATTCATTTATATTATTATTATTGTTATTTTTAATTATTTTTCTTTCTTGCTGTCTCCCGCGTTTGCGAGGTAGCGCAAGGAAACAGACGAAAAAAATGGCCCAACCCAACCCCATACACATGTATATACATACACGTCCCCACACGCAAATATATATACCCATACATCTCAATGTACACATATATATACACACACAGACATATACATATATAAACATACACACAATTCACACTGTCTACTTTTATTCATTCCTATCGCCACCTCGCCGCACATTGAATAACATTACCCTTCCCCCTCATGTGTGCGAGGTAGCTTTAGGAAAAGACAACAAAGGCCCCATTCGTTCACACTCAGTCTCTAGCTGTCAAACAATAATGCCCGAAACCACAGCTCCCTTTCCACATCCAGGCCCCACTCAACTTTCCATGGTTTACCCCAGACGCTTCACATGCCCTGATTCAATCCAATGACAGCACGTCAACCCCGGTATACCACATCGATTCACTCTATTCCTTGCCCACCTTTCACCCTCCTGCATGTTCAGGCCCCGATAACTCAAAATCTTTTTCACTTAATCTTTCCAACTCCAATTTGGTCTCCCACTTCTCCTCGTTCCCTCCACCTCCGACACATATATCCTCTTGGTCAATCTTTCCTCACTCATTCTCTGAATGTGCCCAAACCATTTCAAGACACCCTCTTCTGCTCTCTCAACCACGCTCTACTTATTTCCACACATCTCACTTACCCTTACATTACTTACTCGATCAAACCACCTCACACCACATGTAGTCCTCAAACATATCATTTCCAGCACATCCATCCTCCTGCGCACAACTCTATCCATAGTCCACGCCTCGCAACCATACAACATTGTTGGAACCACTATTCCCTCAAACATACCCATTTTTGCTTTCCAAGATAATGTTCTCGACTTCCACACATTCTTCAAGGCTCCCAGGATTTTCGCCCCCTCCTCCACCCTATGATTCACTTCCGCTTCCATGGTTCAATCAGCTGCCAGATCTACTCCCAGATATCTAAAACACTGTACTTCCTCCAGTTTTTCTCCATTCAAACTTACCTCCCAATTGACTTGACCCTCAACCCTACTGTACCTAATAAACTTGCTCTTATTCACATTTACTCTTAACTTTTTTCTTTCACACACTTTACTAAACTAAGTCACCAGCTTCTGCAGTTTCTCATATGAATCAGCCACCAGCGCAGTATCATCAGCGAACAACAACTGACTCACTTCCCAAGCTCTCATCCCCAACAGACTTCATACTTGCCCCTCTTTCCAAAACTCTTGTATTTACCTCCCTAAGAACCCCATCCATAAACAAATTAAACAACCATGGAGACATCACACACCCCTGCCGCAAACTTACATTCACTGAGAACCAATTACTCTCTTCTCTTCCTACACGTACACATGCCTTACATCCTCGATAAAAACTTTTCACTGCCTCTAACAACTTTCCTCCCACACCATATATTCTTAGTACCTTCCACAGAGCATCTCTATCATCTCTATCATATGCCTTCTCCATATTCATAAATGCTACATACAAATCCATTTGCTTTTCTAAGTATTTCTCACATACATTCTTCAAGGCAAACACTTGATCCACACATCCTCTACCACTTCTGAAACAACACTACTCTTCCCCAATCTGATGCTCTGTACTTGACTTCACCCTCTCAATCAATACCCTCCCATATAATTTACCAGGAATACTCAACAAACTTATACCTCTGTAATTTGAGCACTCACTCTTATCCCCTATGCCTTTATACAATGGCACCCTGCAAGCATTGCGCCAATCCTCAGGCAACTCACCGTGAATCATACATACATTAAATAACCTTACTAACCAGTCAACAATGCAGTCATCCTCTTTTTTAATAAATTCCACTACAATACCATCCAAACCTGCTGCCTTGCCGGCTTTCATGTTCCGCAAAGCTTTTCTACCTCTTCTCTGTTTACCAAATCATTTTCCCTAACCCTCTCACTTTGCACACCACCTCGACCAAAACACCCTATATCTGCCACTCTATCATCAAACACATTCAAGAAACCTTCAAAATACTCACTCCATCTCCTTCTCACACCACCACTACTTGTTATCACCTTCCCATTAGCCCCCTCCACTAAAGTTCCCAATTGCTCCCTATGTCTTACGCACTTTATTTACCTCCTTCCAAAACTTTTCTTTATTCTCCCTAAAATTTAATGACACTCCCTCACCGCAACTCTCATTTGCCCTCTTTTTCACCTCTTGCACCTTTTTCTTGACCTCCTGTCTCTTTCTTTTATGCATCTCCCAATCATTTGCATTTTCTCCCTTCAAATATCGTCCAAATGCCTCTCTCTTCTCTTTCACTATTAACCTTACTTCTTCATTCCACCACTCACTACCCTTTCTAATCAACCCACCTCCCACGCTTCTCATGCCACAAGCATCTTTTGCACAAGCCGTCACTGCTTCCCTAAATACATCCAATTCCTCACACACTCCCCTTACCTCCTTTGTTCTCACCTTTTTCTATTCTGTACCCATTCTCTCCTGGTACTTCCTCACACAAGTCTCCTTCTCAAGCTCACTTACTCTCACCACTCTCTTCACCTTAACATTTTCTCTTCTTTTCTAAAAACCCATAAAAATCTCACCTTCGCCTCCAGAAGATAATGATCAGACATCCCTCCAGTTGCACCTCTCAGCACATTAACATCCAAAAGTCTCTCTTTCGCGCGCCTGTCAATTAAGACGTAATCCAATAACGCTCTCTGTCCATCTCTCCTACTTACATACGTATACTTATGTATATCTCTCTTTTTAAACCACGTATTCCCTATCAGCAGTCCTTTTTCAGCACATAAATCTACAAGCTCCTCACCATTTACATTTACAACACTGAACACCCCATGTCTACCAATTACTCCCTCAACTGCCACATTACTCACCTTTGCATTCAAATCACCTATCACTATAACCCGGTCTTGTGCATCAAAACCACTAACACACTCATTCAGCTGCTCCCAAAACACTTGCCTCTCATGATCTTTCTTCTCATGCCCAGGTGAATATGCACCAATAATCACCCATCTCTCTCCATCAACTTTCAGTTTTACCCATATTAATCTAGAATTTACTTTTTTACATTCTATCACATACTCCCACAACTCCTGTTTCAGAAGCAGTGATACTCCTTCCCTTGCTCTTGTCCTCTCACTAACCCCTGACTTTACTCCCAAGACATTCCCAAACAACTCTTCCCCTTTACCCTTCAGCTTTGTTTCACTCAGAGCCAAAACATCCAGGTTCCTTTCCTCAAACGTGTCGTAGAAGGCGACTAGAGAGGACGGGAGCGGGGGGCCAGAAATCCTACCCTCCTTGTATTTTAATTTTCTAAAATGGGAAACAGAAGGAGTCACGCGGGGAGTGCTCATCCTCCTCGTAGGCTCAGATTGGGGTGTCTAAATGTGTGTGGATGTAACCAAGATGTGAAAAAAAAGTATATATATATATATATATATATATATATATATATATATATATATATATATATATATATATATATATATTTTATTCCTTTTTTCTTTTACTTTGTCGCTGTCTCCCGCGTTAGCGAGGTAGCGCAGGGGAACAGACGAAATAATGGCCCAACCCACCCACATACACATGTACATATATACACGTCTAAACAAGCAAATATACATACCTATACATATCAGTGTACACATATATATAGACACACATATATATAAATATACACACATATACAAAATTCATACTGTCTTCCTTTATTTATTCCCATTGCCACCACGCCACACATGGAATAACAACCCCCTCCCTCGTCATGTGTGCGAGGTAGCGCTAGGAAAAGACAAAAAAGGCACCATTCGTTCACACTCAGTCTCTAGCTGTCATGTAATAATGCACAGAAACCACAGCTACCTTTCCACATCTAGGCCCTACAGAACTTTCCATGGTTTACCCCAGACGCTTCACATGCCCTGGTTCAATCCATTGATAGCACGTAGACCCCGGTATACCACATCGTTCTAATTCACTCTATTCCTTGCACGCCTCTCACCTTCCTGCATGTTCAGGCCCCGATCACTCAAAATCTTTTTCACTCCATCTTTCCAACTTCAATTTGGTCTCCCACTTCTCCTCGTTCCCTCCACCTACGACACATATATCCTCTTGGTCAATCTTTCCTCAAACATTCTCTCCATGTGACCAAACCATTTCAAAACACCCTGTTCTGCTCTCTCAACCACACTCTTTTTATTTCCACACATCTCTCTTACCCCTACATAACTTACTCTATCAAACCACCTCACACCACATATTTTCCTCAAACATCTCATTTCCAGCACATCCACCCTCCTCCGCACAACTTTATCCATAGCCCACGACTCGCAACCACATAACATTGTTGGAACCACTATCCCTTCAGACACCCCCATTGTTTGCTTTCCAAGATAAAGTTCTCGACTTTGACATATTCTTCAAGGCTCCCATAATTTTCGCCCCCTCTTCCACCGTATGATTCACTTCCGCTTCTATGGTTCCATCCACTGCCAAATCCACTCCCAGATATTTAAAACACTTAACTTCCTCAAGTTTTTTCCATTAACTTACCTCACAATTGACTTGACCCTCAACCCAACTGGACCTAACAACCTTGCTCTTATTCTCATTTACTCTCAACTTTCTTCTTTCACACACTTTACCAAACTAAGTCACCAGCTTCTGCAGTTTCTCACATGAATCCGCCACCAGCTCTGCATCATCAGCGAACAACAACTGACTCACTTCCCAAGCTCTCTCATCCACAACAGACTGTATACTTGCCCCTCTTTCCAAATCTCTGGCATTCACCTCCCTAAAAACACCATCCATAAACAAATTAAACAATCATGGAGACATCACACACCCCTGCCGCAAACCTACATTCACTGAGACCCAATCGCTTTCTTCTCTTCCTACCCGTACACATGCCTTACATCCTCGATAAAAACATTTCACTGTTTCTAACAACTTGCCTCCCACACTATATATTCTTAATACCTTCCACAAAGCATCTCTATCAACTCTATCATATGCCTTCTCCAGATCCATAAATGCTACATACAAATCCATTTGCTTTTCTAAGTATTTCTCACATACATTCTTCAAAGCAAACATCTGATCCACACATCCTCTACCATATATATATAAATATATATATATATATATGTATATATATATATATATATATATATATATATATATATATATATATATATATATATATATATATATATATATATATATATATATATATATATATATATATATATATATATATATATATATATATATATATATATATATATATATATATATATATATATATATATATATATATATATATATATATATATATATGTATATATATGTACAGGCATGTACAGAGCATCAGATTGGGGAAGAGCAGTGCGGTTTCAGAAGTGGTAGAGGATGTGTGGATCAGGTGTTTGCTTTGAAGAATGTATGTGAGAAATACTTAGAAAAGCAAATGGATTTGTATGTAGCATTTATGGATCTGGAGAAGGCATATGATAGAGTTGATAGAGATGCTCTGTGGAAGGTATTAAGAATATATGGTGTGGGAGGCAAGTTGTTAGAAGCAGTGAAAAGTTTTTATCGAGGATGTAAGGCATGTGTACGTGTAGGAAGAGAGGAAAGTGATTGGTTCTCAGTGAATGTAGGTTTGCGCCAGGGGTGTGTGATGTCTCCATGGTTGTTTAATTTGTTTATGGATGGGGTTGTAAGGGAGGTAAATGCAAGAGTCCTGGAAAGAGGGGCAAGTATGAAGTCTGTTGGGGATGAGAGAGCTTGGGAAGTGAGTCAGTTGTTGTTCGCTGATGATACAGCGCTGGTGGCTGATTCATGTGAGAAACTGCAGAAGCTGGTGACTGAGTTTGGTAAAGTGTGTGGAAGAAGAAAGTTGAGAGTAAATGTGAATAAGAGCAAGGTTATTAGGTACAGTAGGGGTGAGGGTCAAGTCAATTGGGAGGTGAGTTTGAATGGAGAAAAACTGGAGGAAGTGAAGTGTTTTAGATATCTGGGAGTGGATCTGTCAGCGGATGGAACCATGGAAGCGGAAGTGGATCATAGGGTGGGGGAGGGGGCGAAAATTTTGGGAGCCTTGAAAAATGTGTGGAAGTCGAGAACATTATCTCGGAAAACAAAAATGGGTATGTTTGAGGGAATAGTGGTTCCAACAATGTTGTATGGTTGCGAGGCGTGGGCTATGGATAGAGATGTGCGCAGGAGGATGGATGTGCTGGAAATGAGATGTTTGAGGACAATGTGTGGTGTGAGGTGGTTTGATCGAGTAAGTAACGTAAGGGTAAGAGAGATGTGTGGAAATAAAAAGAGCGTGGTTGAGAGAGCAGAAGAGGGTGTTTTGAAATGGTTTGGGCACATGGAGAGAATGAGTGAGGAGAGATTGACCAAGAGGATATATGTGTCGGAGGTGGAGGGAACGAGGAGAAGAGGGAGACCAAATTGGAGGTGGAAAGATGGAGTGAAAAAGATTTTGTGTGATCGGGGCCTGAACATGCAGGAGGGTGAAAGGAGGGCAAGAAATAGAGTGAATTGCAGTCATGTGGTATACAGGGGTTGACGTGCTGTCAGTGGATTGAAGCAAGGCATGTGAAGCGTCTGGGGTAAACCATGGAAAGCTGTGTAGGTATGTATATTTGCGTGTGTGGACGTGTGTATGTACATGTGTATGGGGGGGGGGCCATTTCTTTCGTCTGTTTCCTTGCGCTACCTCGCAAACGCGGGAGACAGCGACAAAGTATAAAAAAAAAAAAAAAAAAAAAAAAAAAAAATATATATATATATATATACATAATAAGTATATATATCCCTTTTGATACTAATTTCACTTTGCTTCCCATGTTGCTTAAATCCTTTAATGTAAATGTTGCCTTTAGCAACAATAATACTATAAAGAATATCTTAATCAGGAATTCACCAGAAAATTCTCTTGGTTGCATCTATAAAGTTCCTTGTGCAAACTGTGATAAATTTTATGTTGGTCAGACTGGCAAGGATCTTTCTGTTAGACTTGAGCAACATAAATATAGTATAAGAACGGGAGAAGAATCAAATGCCTTGTTTAATCATGTTAAAAACTATGTTCATTGTATTGACTGGTGTAACGCCATCAAAGTTATTAACTCTAACCCTATAACCAAGAGAAACATCATTGAATCTTCTATTATTGAATACCCAAAGAATTATAATCTTAATATTAGTGATGGTCTATACAAATTAGATAACTTTATTGTTGATAAGATTTGTAAAATGATAAGTTTATGAACGCTTGTTGTATGTTTTGGGCAATCACATGTTTACCAAATGGCGTCCTAGCTTCGTCTCTTCGATATATATCAACTGACTGTTATATTTCTCTCTTGTCTCTCCCCTGATGATGTGATTATTACACGAAAGTGCACTTAGGAACTTTTCGTGTTTCATTTTCCCCATGGACTCATAGGAATATATATATATATATATATATATATATATATATATATATATATATATATATATATATATATATATATATATATATAAGTTTGTTGAGTATTCCTGGTAAATTATATGGGAGGGTATTGATCGAGAGGGTGAAGGCATGTACAGAGCATCAGATTGGGGAAGAGCAGTGCGGTTTCAGAAGTGGTAGAGGATGTGTGGATCAGGTGTTTGCTTTGAAGAATGTATGTGAGAAATACTTAGAAAAGCAAATGGATTTGTATGTAGCATTTATGGATCTGGAGAAGGCATATGATAGAGTTGATAGAGATGCTCTGTGGAAGGTATTAAGAATATATGGTGTGGGAGGCAAGTTGTTAGAAGCAGTGAAAAGTTTTTATCGAGGATGTAAGGCATGTGTACGTGTAGGAAGAGAGGAAAGTGATTGGTTCTCAGTGAATGTAGGTTTGCGCCAGGGGTGTGTGATGTCTCCATGGTTGTTTGATTTGTTTATGGATGGGGTTGTAAGGGAGGTAAATGCAAGAGTCCTGGAAAGAGGGGCAAGTATGAAGTCTGTTGGGGATGAGAGAGCTTGGGAAGTGAGTCAGTTGTTGTTCGCTGATGATACAGCGCTGGTGGCTGATTCATGTGAGAAACTGCAGAAGCTGGTGACTGAGTTTGGTAAAGTGTGTGGAAGAAGAAAGTTGAGAGTAAATGTGAATAAGAGCAAGGTTATTAGGTACAGTAGGGGTGAGGGTCAAGTCAATTGGGAGGTGAGTTTGAATGGAGAAAAACTGGAGGAAGTGAAGTGTTTTAGATATCTGGGAGTGGATCTGTCAGCGGATGGAACCATGGAAGCGGAAGTGGATCATAGGGTGGGGGAGGGGGCGAAAATTTTGGGAGCCTTGAAAAATGTGTGGAAGTCGAGAACATTATCTCGGAAAGCGAAAATGGGTATGTTTGAGGGAATAGTGGTTCCAACAATGTTGTATGGTTGCGAGGCGTGGGCTATGGATAGAGATGTGCGCAGGAGGATGGATGTGCTGGAAATGAGATGTTTGAGGACAATGTGTGGTGTGAGGTGGTTTGATCGAGTAAGTAACGTAAGGGTAAGAGAGATGTGTGGAAATAAAAAGAGCGTGGTTGAGAGAGCAGAAGAGGGTGTTTTGAAATGGTTTGGGCACATGGAGAGAATGAGTGAGGAGAGATTGACCAAGAGGATATATGTGTCGGAGGTGGAGGGAACGAGGAGAAGAGGGAGACCAAATTGGAGGTGGAAAGATGGAGTGAAAAAGATTTTGTGTGATCGGGGCCTGAACATGCAGGAGGGTGAAAGGAGGGCAAGGAATAGAGTGAATTGGAGTCATGTGGTATACAGGGGTTGACGTGCTGTCAGTGGATTGAATCAAGGCATGTGAAGCGTCTGGGGTAAACCATGGAAAGCTGTGTAGGTATGTATATTTGCGTGTGTGGACGTGTGTATGTACATGTGTATGGGGGGGGGGTTCGGCCATTTCTTTCGTCTGTTTCCTTGCGCTACCTCGCAAACGCGGGAGACAGCGACAAAGTATAAAAAAAAAAAAAAAAAAAAAAAATATATATATATATATATATATATATATATATATATATATATATATATATATATATATATTGAGACCGGGAGGTCTGGGAGTCCTCCCTTCCCTTTTTTTAGGCTGGATAGGGAAGAAACAATACTTCCCACGTATTCCTCACGTGTCGTACGAGGCTACTAAATGGGACGGGAGAAGGGGGCTGGAAACCCTCCCCTCCTTGTATTTTAACTTTCTAAAAGGGGAAACAGCAGAATTGTCAGGAGGGGAGTGCTCATTCACTTCGAAGGCTCAGTTTGGGGTGTCTAAATGTGTGTGGATGTACCCAAGATGAGAAAAAGGAGAGATTGGTAGTATTTTGGAGGAAAGGAACGTGGATGTTTTGGCTCTGAGTGAAACGAACTTCAAAGGTAAAGGGGAAGAGGGGTTTGGAATGTCTTGAGAGTAAAGTCAGGGGTTAATGAGAGGACACGATCAAGAGAAGGAGTAGCGCTACTCCTGAAAATGGAGTGGTGGGAGTATGTGATAGAGTGTAAGAAAGTAAATTTTAGATTGATATGGGTAAAAGTGAAAGTGGATGGAGAAAAATGGTTGATTATTGGTGCAAACGCACCTGGGCATGAGAAGAAAAATCATGAGAGGAGAGTATTTTGGGAGCAGCTGAGTGAGTGTGTTAGTAGTTTTGATGCACGTGGCCGGGATATAGTGATGATTGATTTGAATGCAAAGGTGAGTAATGTGGCAGTTGAAGGAATAAATGGTATACATAGGGTGTTCAGTCTTGTAAATGGAAATTGTGAAGAGCTTGTAGATTTAAGTGCTGAAAAAAACTGATGACTGGGAATTTATGGTTTAAAAAGAGAGATATACATAAGTATACGTATGTAAGTAGGAGAGATGGCCACACAGTGTTATTAAATTACGTGTTGATTGATAGGCGCGCGAAAGAGAGACTTTTGGATGTTAATGTGCTGAGAGGTGCAACTGGAGGGATGTCAGATCATTATCTTGTGGAGGAGAAGAAGATTTGTAGAGGTTTTCAGAAAAGAAGAGAGAAAGTTGGGGTGAAGAGAGTGGTGAGAGTAAGTGAACTTTGGAAGGAGACTTGTGTGAGGAAGTACCAGGAGACACTGAGTACAGAATAGAAAAAAGGTTAGAACAAACTACGTAAGGGGAGTTGGGGAGGAATGTGATGTATTTAGGGAAGCAGTGATGGCTTGCGTAAAAGATGCTCGAGGCATGAGAAGCGTGGGAGGTGAGCAGATTAGAAAGGGGAGTGTGTGGAGGGATGAAGAAGTAAGATTATTAGTGAAAAAGATAGGAGAGACATTTGGACGATTTTGGCAGGGAAATAATGCAAATGATTAGATGTATGAAAGAAAGAGGTAGGGGGCAAGAGAAAGTTGCAAGAGGTGAAAAAGAGGGAAATGAGAGTTAAGGTGAGAGAGTACCATTAAATTTTAGGGAAAATAAGATAATGTTTGGGAGGAGGTAAATAAAGGGCGTAAAACAAGGGAACAAATGGGAACTTCAGTAAAGAGGGCTAATGGGGAGGTGATAACAAGTAGTGGTAATGTGAGAAGGAGATGGAGTATTTTGAATGTCTGTTGAATGTGTTTGATGATAGAGTGGCAGATGTAGAGTGTTTTGGTCGAGGTGGTGTCCAAAGTGAGAGGGTTAAGGAGAATGATTTGCTAAACAGAGAAGAGGTAGAAAAAACTTTGCGTAAGATGAAAGCCGGCAAGGCAGCGGGTTTGGATAGTATTGCAATGGAATTTATTAAAAAAGGGGGTGACTGTATTGTTGACTGGTTGGTGAGGTTATTTAATGTATGTATGAATCAAGGTGAGGTACATAAGGATTGGCGGAATGCTTGCATAGTGCCATTGTACAAAGGGAAAGGGGATAAAAGCGAGTGCTCAAATTATAGAGGTATAAATTTCTTGAGTATTCCTGGTAAATTATATGGGAGGGTATTGATTGAGAGGGTGAAGGCATGTGCAGAGGATCAGATTGGGGAAGAGCAGATTGGTTTCAGGAGTTATAGAGGATGTGTGGATCAGGTGTTTGCTTTGAAGAATGTATGTGAGAAATACTTAGAAAAGCAAATGGATTTGTATGTAGCATTTATGAATCTGGAGAAGGCATATGAAAGAGTTGAGAGAGATGCTATGTGGAAGGTATTAAGAATATATGGTGTAGGAGTTAAGGTGTTAGAAGCAGTGAAAAGTTTTTATCGATGATATAAGGCATGTGTACGTGCAGGAAGAGAGGAGAGTGATTGGTTCTCAGTGAATGTTGGTTTGCGGCAGGGGTGTCTGATGTCTATATGGTTGTTTCATTTATTTATGGATGGTGTTGTTAGGGAGGTGAATGCGAGAGTTTTGGAAAGTGGGGCAAGTATGCAGTCTGTTGTGGATGAGAGAGCTTGGAAAGAGAGTCAGTTCTTGTTTGCTGATGATACAGCGCTGGTGGCCGATTCATTTGAAAAACTGCAGAAGCTGGTGATCGAGTTAGGTAGAGTGTGTGAAATAAGAAAGCATAGAGTAGATGTGAATAAGAGCAAGGTTATTAGGTACAGTAGGGTTGAGGGACAAGTCAATTGGGAGGTAAGTTTGAATGTAGAAACCGGAGGAAGTGAAGTTCTTAAGATATCTGGGAGTGGATATGGCAGCTGATTGAACCATGGAAGCGGAAGTGAATCATAGAGTGGGAGAAGGGCCGAAAGTTCTGGGAGCGTTGAAGAATGTGTGGAATTCGAGAACATTATCTCGGAAGGCAAAAATGTGTATGTTTGAAGGAATAATTATTGTAATAATATTATATGTTTCCGAGGCGTGGGCTATAGATAGAATTGTGCGGAGAAGGGTTAATGTGCTGGAAATGAGATGTTTGAGGACAATACGTGGTGTGAAGTGGTTCTATCAAGTAAGTGCTTATAAAGTAAGAGAGATGTGTGGTAATAAGAGCAGAAGAGGGTGTTTTGAAGTGGTTTGGTCACATAGAGAGAATGAGTGAGGAGAGATCGACCAAGAGGATATACGTGTCAGAGGTGAAGGGAACGAAGAGAATTAGGAGACCAAAATGGAGATGAAAAGATGGAGTGAAAAAAATTTTGAGTGATCGGGGCCTGAACATGCAGGAGGGTGAAAGGCGTGCAAGGAATACAATGAATTGGAACGATGTCGTATACCAGGGTCGACGTGCTGTCAATGAATTGAACCAGTGCATGTAAAGCGTCTGGAGAAAACCATGGAAAGTTCTGAGGAGACTGGATGTGGAAAGGGAGCTGTGGTTTCCGTGCATTATTACATGACATCTAGAGAATGAATGTGAACGAATGTGGCCTTTTTTGTGTTTTCCTAGCGCTACCTTGCGCACATGCGGGGGGAGGGCGTTGTTATTTCATGTGTGGCGTGGTGGCGATGGGAATGAATAAAGGCAAACTGTATGAATTATGTGCATGTGTATATAGGTATATGTCTGTGTGTGTATATATATATATGTATACGTTGAGATGTATAGGTATATATATTTGCGTGTGGACGTGTATATATATATACATGTGTATGTGGGTGGGTTGGCTCATTCTTTCGTCTGTTTCCTTGCGCTACCTCGCTAACGCGGGAGACAGCGACAAAGCAAAATGAAAATAAAGAAAGAAATATATATATATATATATATATATATATATATATATATATATATATATATATATATCATAATGCAAAACGTATACGTTTTGGAGTAATAGAGCGATATGATGGCCAAGGATATGAGCGATCACTATGGGGAACTCGTCTGCATAATCAAGTGAAATGCGAAATGACTAATTCGGGAACGCCTGATCGTTTAGAATGTATGATGATACACTGCCGTCGGTCTGTCCTTCAGAGTCTTGTAAGTCTGACGCCTACTTGGCTGAGGTGACAACACCCTGTACTCTGCCTTTGTTGAATACTTCTTAAAACTTGAAACCATCAATGAAATTTGTTCCAGACTTGTCGAAGGTAGCGTTTTGTCTAGCTGAGGCGAGACCACGTGTGTGCGTCGTCACCTCCAGTGGGAGTGTGTCTTGTGGCGCATCGTGTTAGCAGGTGCAAGATTAGTGTATGACATACACCCGCTGCTGTGGTTGTAGTGGTGATGGTGTAAGTAGATTTATGGAAATTGTTGTGAAGAGAGTTAGGGTAGCACTGGCACTAGAAAGGGTAGAATAGTTACAGTTCAGCTCACTGTCTACATGACAGAAAAATAAAAAGCTGAGTAGTGCTTAGATTTTACACATTAAGCTTACTGGTCAGGAAGAGGATCCGATACCTTCAGATGATAAAGGCCTAGATAAATACTTACATAGAATTTTCAATGGATTTATCAAAGCTGCAACTTACTACACAGAAAATTTGCATGGTCAGGATTCTCTACATACCCTAATCCTCCCTCCCCGGAGCCTGAATGTCAATTGGAGACTACAGGAGATATGGAAATGTTCTGATGAAAAGCCTCCATACTTCATCATCCGAGGATTCACCTACCTATTTCCTTGAACTCATTACGACAAGGAATTAACTTTGCCTAACCCTTGGTGATCATCCTTTATACCTGACGCCCATACACGTTTTCTCTCGTGAACATGACGCACTTAGCTCATATTTTTGCCCACTAAACATACAACTTTGATTACATATAGTGGTCATCCTGCAGTGAAACTGATGCCCTTAACAGTCTGTGGCTTTCCTACAATAAAGAAAACATCTTAACATCTGGTAACTTTCCAGTTTATTACTAAACACAGAACGCTTGTGGTGACCAGGGAAACAGCTACATCTCTTATTTCTAAACGAGACAAAGACCCATTGACAAGGCCACAACTTGAGAACGTACACTTTCCTCACAAAGTTGGTCTCTGGGAAGATCAGCCAAAAGTATGTTTTTAGTTTTGCCAAAAATTAATGCCACAAAATATTGTCATGACAAAACATCCAGAATAACTTAAAGTCCTGACAATAAGATCCAATATGTTATTATTGACTTCACTTGGAGATCAAGGTCCTTGAGCAACACATGATGGATAAGAAATAGACAGAAGCAACCATAACCTCCTGCTGTCCCATGGAGGACACATAACAGACAAACAGAAAGAACTTTAACCTCTGGCTGACCCCCATGAGAGATAATAGACACCCATAAAAAGAAACACAACCTCTTGCCGGCCCCGTGGAAGAAGACAACAGATAAAGCAACATATTGACGAAAGACAAACAAAATATTGACAAAAAAAATCGTAAAATTTTGCTGACAGAAAGGCGTACACTCTCTCTCTCTCTCTCTCTCTCTCTCTCTCTCTCTCTCTCTCTCTCTCTCTCTCTCTCTCTCTCTCTCTCTCTCTCTCTCTCTCTCTCTCTCTCTCACAAGGGGCTCATGTAATGAGTACATTGGGCATGAAGCGCCACAGCAAGGAGGCTGGCAGACCGCTGCCACAAGGGGCTCAAGTGATGTGCACAGTGGGCATGAAGCGCCACAGCAAGGAGGCTGGCCGACCGCTGCCACAAGGGGCTCATGTAATGAGCACATTAAGCATGAAGCGCCACAGCAAGGAGGCTAGCCGACCGCTGCCACAAGGAGCTCAAGTTACGTGCACATTGGGCGTGAAGCGCTACAGCAAGGAGGCTGGCCGACCGCTGCCACAAGGGGCTCAAGTGACGTGCACATTGGGCGTGAAGCGCTACAGCAAGGAGGCTGGCCGACCCCTGCCATAAGGGGCTCAAATGATGTGCACATTGGGCGTGGAGCGCTACAGCAAGGAGGCTGGCCGACCGCTGCCACAAGGGGCTCAAGTGATGTGCACAGTGGGCAAGTGGTGCGACAGCACACAGTTGGCATGGGAACGGTATCTTCTAGAGGCTCTTCGATCGCGTCAATAGCAACTTCTACTGTGAATGCGATCCCCTTAGTAATATCTTCTGCTGTTTCCAGGCTCTTCAGAATGTACTCGCGCTTGCACTGACCTGCTCTCCGACGGTAGATCCACAAGACCGTCCACAGTCCCCGAGTAAGAGCCCTACCATTATCAGCACCACCATGAGAGGACACGGGAAGACCTTCAGGTGGTCGACGGAGGTGAAGGCGACGACGTTCCTCAGAGTATGAGGGAGGACGGAGAGAGCATCATGTACCCTCTGAAGCTGTAAGGGATTGGAGCTGAACGAGAGCCTCTCCTGCTTCGCCAGTAGCAACCAGAAGAAAAGGGCTTCCCAAGGAAGTCCGCTGACATCTCCAGAGAAATATCCATCATATTGTCATGGCTAAAGACGAGTGCTTGACTATCATCTAAACGAGAAGACCAACGTGTGCCACTCAACTTCTTTGGCAGTGATATAGAAAGGGACTTTCCTATGAATTTGTCTTTCGTTTCAATTTCTTACACTGCCCAGTCAAGCCAGCGAAGAAAAAAAAAATATGTCAAAGGACAGACAAATTCATATACACTAACAGAGAGATTCGAACCCTGGGTAGGGCGACTAGCTGGCAAAGACAAAGGAAGGTTAAAAGACATACACACAAAACTTCCAGTGATCTTACATGTACCAAACTCACCTTGGATGGGTAATATGGACTTTAATCTCACGCGGCTCCGATGGTGTGACAAATATATCGATAGACAGAAAAATGCAGATACACCAACAAAGGAATTCGAACGGTGGCTGCATCGGTCACACAAAGGTTAAAAGACACACACTTCGAAGAATATAACATTGTTGGAACCACTATTCCATCAAACATACCAATTTTTGCTTTCTGAGATAATGTTTTCGCCTTCCACACATTCCTCAACGCTCCCACAACCCTCACCCCCTCCCCACCTTGTGACTAACTTTCCCTCTATCCGTTACCAAATCCACTCCCAGATATCTAAAACACTTCACTTCCTACAGTTTTTCTCCATTCAAGCTCACCTCCCAACTGACTTGTCCCTCAACCCTACGGAACCTAATAACCTTGCTCTTATTCACATTTACTCTCAGCTTTCTTCTTTCACACACCTTACCAAACACAGTTACCAGTTTCTGCAGTTTTTCACCCGAATCAGCCATCAGCGTTGTATCATCAGCGAACAACAAGCGACTCACTTCCCAAGCCCTCTAATCCACAACAGACTGCATACTTGCCCTTCTCTCCAAAGCTCGTGCATTCACCTCCCTAACCACCACATCCATAATCAAATTAAACAACCATGGAGACATCACGCACCCATGCTGCAAAAGACATTCAATGGGAACCAATCACTTTCCTCTGTTCCTACTTGTACATATGCCTTATATCCTCGATAAAAACTTTTCACTGCTTCTAGCATCTTGCCTCCCACACCATATACTCTTAAGACCTTCCACAGAGCATCTCTATCAACTCTACCATATGCCTTCTCCAGATCCACAAATGCTACATACAAATCCATTTGTTTTTCCAAGTATTTCTCACATACGTTCTTGAAAAGCAAACACCTGATCCACACATCCTCTACCACTTCTGGAACCACACAGCTCTTCCCCAATCTGATGCCCTGAAGATGAATCCGCCCTCTCAATCAATACTTTTCCATATAATTTCCCAGGAATACGCAACAAACTTATATCTCTGTAATTTCAGCATTCACCTTTATCCCCTTTGCCCTTGTATAATGGCACTATGCATGCATTCCGCCAATCCTCAAGTATTTCACCATGAGCTATACATACATTGAATATCCTTACCAACCAGTTAACAACACAGTCACCCCCTTTCTTGATAGATTGCACTGCAATACCATCAAAACCCACTGCCTTGCCGGCTTTCATCTCCGCAAACCTTTCACAACCTCTTGACTGTTTACCAAACCATTCTCCCTGACCCTCTCACTTCGCACACCACCTCGACCAAAACATCCTATATCTGCCACTCTATCATCTAACACATTCAACATACCTTCAAAATACACACTTCATCTTCTCACATCACCGCTACTTGTTATTACCTCCCCATTAGTCCCCTTCACCGATGTTCCCATTTGTTCTCTTGTCTTACGCACTTTATTTACCTCATTCCAAAACATCATTTTATTCTCTCTAAAACTTAATGATACTCTCTCACCCCAACTCTCATTTCCCCTCTTTTTCACCTCTTGCACCCCTTGCTCAAAAAACTTTTTCTTTCAAAATTGAAAGATACCCTATTCAAACACTAGTATACCTCATATAAAGACGGAAAATATATCGCGATGTTCCAAGATACCGAAACATAACCATTAATAGCCTTAAAAATAAACAGATAATATTTTAAACCTCCTGCCTCTTTCTTTTATACATATCCCAGTCATTTGCACTATTTCCCTGCAAAAATCATCCAAATGCCACTCTCTTCTCTTTCACTAACAATCTTACTTCTTCACCCCACCACTTACTACCATTTCTAATCTGCCCACCTCCCACCTTTGTCTTGTCGCATGAATATTTTGCGCAAGCCATCACGGCTTCCCTAAATACATCCCATTCCTCCCTCACTCCCCTTTCGTCATTTGCTCTCACCTTTTTCCATTCTGCACACAAGTCTTTTCCGAGCTCACTTATTCTCACTAATCATTTCACGTAAACATTCTCTCTCCTTTTCTGAAAACCTCTACAAATCTTCACCTTCGCCTCAAGAAGATAATGATCAAACGTCCTTCCAGTTGCCCCTCGGAGCGCATTAACCTCCAAAAGTCTCTTTTTCACGCGCCTATCAATGAACACGTAATACAATAACGTTCACTGGCCATCTCTAATACTTTTATACCTATACTTATGTACATATCTCTTTTTAAACCAGGAATTCCTAATCACCAGTCGTTTTTCAGCACAAAATTCTACATTTCCATTTACAACATTGAGCAACCCATGTACAACAATTATTCCCTCATCTGCCATATCACTCACCTTTATATTACAATCACCCATTACATCAAAACTACTAACACAGAACCTCAACCGCTCCCAAAACACTTACCTCTCATGATCTTTCTCCTCATGCATAGATGCATAGGCACCAATAATCACCCGTCTCTCTTCATCAACTTTCAGTTTTACCCATATCAATCTGGAGTTTAATTTCTTACATTCTATCATATACTCCCACAACTTATATTGAAGGAGTAATGCTACTCCTTCCTTTGCTCTTGTCCACTTACCAACCCTTGAATTTACTCCCAAGACATTTCCAAACCACTCATTCCCTTTACCCTTGAGCTTCGTTTCACTTAGAGCCAAAACATCCAGTTTCCTTTCCTCAAACATACTAACTATCTCTTCTTTTTTCTCTTCTTGGTTACATCCACACACATTTAGACACCCCAATCTGAACCTTCGAAGGGCATGACTAATTTTTCTGTATCCCCTTTTAGAAAGTTAAAATACAAGGAGGGTAGGATTTTTAACCCCGCTCACGTCCCCTTTAGTCGCCTTCTACGACACACGGGAAATGCGTGGGAAGTATTCTTTCTCCCCTGTCCCTAGGGATGATATATGTTTTTTATTTATTCATTATACTTTGTCGCTGTCTCCCGCATTAGCGAGGTACTGCAAGGAAACAGACAAAAGAATGGCCTAACCCACCCATATACATATGTATATACATACATGTCCAAACGCGCATATATACATGCCTAGACATTTCAACGTATACATGTATATACATACACATTCATAAACATATATACACATGTACATAATTCATACTTGCTTCCTTTATTCATTCCCGTCGCCAGCGCGCGGGCGCATGAAATAACCCCCCGAGGTGGCGCTAGGAAAAGACAACAAAGGCCACATTCGTTCACACTCAGCCTCTAGCTATCATGAATAATGCACCGAAACCACAGCTCCCTTTCCACATCCAGGCACCACAAAATTTTCCATCGATTACCAAAGACGCTTCACATGCCGTGGATGAACCTATTGACAGCACGTCGACCCGGGTATACAACATCGTTCCAAATCACTCTATACCTTGCACGCCTTTTACCCTCCTGCATGTTCAGGCCTCGATCACTCAAAATCTTTTTCACTCCATCCCTCCACCTCCAATTTGGTCTACCACTTCTCCTCGTTCCATCCACCTCTGATACATATATCCTCTTTGTCATCCATTCCTCGCTCATTCTCTCCATGTGACCAAACCATTTCAATACACGCTCTTCTGCTCTCTCTACCATTTTCTTTTACCATACATCTCTCTTACCCTTCATTACTTACTCCATCAAACAACCTTACACCACATACTGTCCTTACACATCTTATTTCCAACTCATCCACCCTCCTCCGCACAACGCTTAGCATCCATATAACATTATTGTAACTACTATTCCTTGAAACATACCCATTTTTGCTTTACGAGAAAATATTCTCGCCTTCCACACATTCTTCAACGCTCCCAGAACTTTCGCCCACTCCCCTACCCTGTGACTTACTTCCGTTTCCATGGTTATATCCGCTGCCAAATCCACTACCAGATATCTAAAACACATCACCCACTCCAGTTTTTCTCCATTTAAACTCTCCTCCCAGTTAACTTGTCCATAAGCCTACTGTACCTAACAACCTTTCTCTTATTCACATTTACTCTCAACTTTCCTCTTTCACACACTTTACCAAACTGAGTGACCAGCTTCTGCACTTTTTCACTCAAATCAGCCACCAGCGCTGTATCATTAGCGAACAACAACTGACTCACTTCCCAAGTCCTCTCATCCACAACAGACTGTGTGCTTTCTTCTCTCTCCAGAACTCTTCCATCTACCTCCCTAACAACCCCATCCATAAACAAATTAAACAGCCATGGAGACATCTCGCACCCTTGCAGCAAACCAACATTCACTGAGAACCAATCACTTTCCTCTTTTCCTGTTCGTACACATACCTTATATCCTCGATGAAACTTTTCACTGATTCTAGCAACTTCCCTCGCACACCATATACTCTTAATACTTTCAGCAGAATATCGCTGTCAACTCTATGCTATGCCTTCTCCAGATCCATTAATGCTACAGACAAGTCCATTTGTTTTTCTAAGTATTTCTCATATACATTCTTCAAAGCAAACACATTATCCACACATCCTTTAACACTTCTGAAACCACACTGCTCTTCCCCAATTTAATGTTCTGTACATGCCTTCACCATCTCAATCAATACGCTTTCATACGATTATCCAAGTATACTCAACAAACTTATACGTGTGTAATTTGAACACTCACCTTTACCCCCTTTGCCTTTGTACAATGGCACTATGCATGCATTCTGCTAATCCTCAGTCACTTCACCATGAGTCATACATACATTGAATATCCTCAACAACCAGTGAACAACACAGTCACCCCCTTTTTTAATAAATTCCACTGCATAACATCCAATCCCGCCGCCTTTCCGGCTTTCATCTTCCGCAAAGCTTTCACTACCTCTTCTCTGTTTACCAATTCATTCTCCGTGACCCTCTAACTTCGCACACCACCTCGAGCAGAACACCCTATATCTACCACTCTGTCATGAAACACATTCAACAAACCTTTGAAATACTCACTCCATCTCGTTTTCACATCACCGCTACTTGTTATTACCTTCCCATTAGCACCCTTCACCGATGCTCCCATTTGTGCTCTTGTCTTACGCACTGTATTTATCTCCTTCAAAAACATCTTTTATTTTCCCTAAAATTTAATGATATTCTCATCCCAACTCTCATTTGTCCCCTTTTTCACCTCTTTCATCCTTCTCTTAACCTAGTGCCATTTTCTTTTATACATCTTTCAGTCATCTGCACTATTTCTCTGCAAAAATCGACCAAATGTCTCCCTCTTCTCTTTCACTAGTGATTTTACTACTTCATCCGACCACTGACTACCCTTTTTAATCTACCCACCTCCCAACTTTCTCATGCCACAAGCATCTTTTTAGCAAGCCATCGTTGCTTTTCTGAATACGTCCCATTCTTTCCGCACTCACTTTGCGTCCTTTGCTCTCACCTTTTTCCATTCTACATTTAGTCTCTCCTGGTACATCCTGACACATGTTTCCTTCCCAAGCTCACTTACTTTCACCACTCTCTTAACCCAACATTCTCTCTTATTTTTTGAAAACCTTTACAAATCTTCACCCTCGCCTCCACAAGACATAGATCGGACTTGCCTCCAGTCGTACCTCTCAGCATAATAACATTGAAAAATTATGAAAAGTCTCACTTTCACGTGGCTATCAATTAACACGTAATCCAATAACGCTCTCTGGCCATCTCTCCTACATATATACGCATACTTAAGTATATCTCTTTTTTGAAAAGAGGTGTTCCCAATCACCAGTCCTTTTTCAAAAAAAAAATCACTATATATATAAATATATATATATATATATATATATATATATATATATATATATATATATATATATATATATATATATATATATATATATATATATATATATATATATATATATATATATATATATATATATATATATATATATATATATTTTTTTTTTTTTTTGCTTTGTCGCTGTCTCCCGCGTTTGCGAGGTAGCGCAAGGAAACAGACGAAAGATATGGCCCAACCCACCCCCATACACATGTATATACATACGTCCACACACGCAAATATACATACCTACACAGCTTTCCATGGTTCACCCCAGACGCTTCACATGCCTTGATTCAATCCACTGACAGCACGTCAACCCCGGTATACCACATCGCTCCAATTCACTCTATTCCTTGCCCTCCTTTCACCCTCCTGCATGTTCAGGCCCCGATCACACAAAATCTTTTTCACTCCATCTTTCCACCTCCAATTTGGTCTCCCTCTTCTCCTCGTTCCCTCCACCTCCGACACATATATCCTCTTGGTCAATCTTTCCTCACTCATTCTCTCCATGTGCCCAAACCATTTCAAAACACCCTCTTCTGCTCTCTCAACCCCGCTCTTTTTATTTCCACACATCTCTCTTACCCTTACGTTACTTACTCGATCAAACCACCTCACACCACACATTGTCCTCAAACATCTCATTTCCAGCACATCCATCCTCCTGCGCACAACTCTATCCATAGTCCACGCCCCGCAACCATACAACATTGTTGGAACCACTATTCCTTCAAACATACCCATTTTTGCTTTCCGAGAAAATGTTCTCGACTTCCACACATTCTTCAAGGTTCCCAGAATTTTCGCCCCCTCCCCCACCCTATGGTCCACTTCCGCTTCCATGGTTAAATCCGCTGCCAGATCCACTCAAAGATACCTAAAACACTTCACTTCCTCCAGTTTTTCTCCATTCAAACTCACCTCCCAATTGACTTGACCCTCAACCCTAATGTACCTAATAACCTTGCTCTTATTCACATTTACTCTTAACTTTCTTCTTTCACACACTTTACCAAACTCAGTCACCAGCTTCTGCAGTTTCTCACATGAATCAGCCACCAGCGCTGTATCATCAGCGAACAACAACTGACTCACTTCCCAAGCTCTCTCATCCCCAACAGACTTCATACTTGCCCCTCTTTCCAAAACTTTTGCATTCACCTCCCTAACAACCCATCCATAAACAAATTAAACAACCATGGAGACATCATACACCCCTACCGCAAACCTACATTCACTGAGAACCAATCACTTTCCTCTCTTCCTACACGTACACATGCCTTACATCCTCGATAAAAACTTTTCACTGCTTCTAACAACTTGCCTCCCACACCATATATTCTTAATACCTTCCACAGAGCATCTCTATCAAGGTGCAAGAGGTGAAAAAAGGGCAAATGAGAGTTGGGGTGAGAGAGTATCATTAAATTTTAGGGAGAATAAAAAGATGTTCTGGAAAGAGGTAAATAAAGTGCGTAGGACAAGGGAGCAAATGGAAACTTCAGTGAAGGGCGCAAATGGGGAGGTGATAACAAGTATTGCTGATATGAGAAGGAGATGGAGTGAGTATTTTGAAGGTTTGTTGAATGTGTTTGATGATAGAGTGGCATATATAGGGTGTTTGGTCGAGGTAGTGTGCAAAGTGAGAGGGTTAGGGAAAATGATTTGGTAAACAGAGAAGAGGTAGTAAAAGCTTTGCGGAAGATGAAAGCCGGCAAGGCAGCAGGTTTGGATGGTATTGCAGTGGAATTTATTAAAAAAGGGGGTGACTGTATTGTTGACTGGTTGGTAAGGTTATTTAATGTATGTATAACTCATGGTGAGGTGCCTGAGGATTGGGGGAATGCGTGCATAGTGCCATTGTACAAATGCAAAGGGGATAAGAGTGAGTGCTCAAATTACAGAGGTATAAGTTTGTTGAGTATTCCTGGTAAATTATATGGGAGGGTATTGATTGAGAGGGTGAAGTCATGTACATAGCATCAGATTGGGGAAGAGCAGTGTGGTTTCAGATGTGGTAGAGGATGTGTGGATCAGGTGTTTGTTTTGAAGAATGTATGTGAGAAATACTTAGAAAAGCAAATGGATTTGTATGTAGCATTTTTGGATCTGGAGAAGGCATATATATATATATATATATATATATATATATATATATATATATATATATATATATATATATATATATATATTTTTTTTTTTTTTCTTTTTTTTTATACTATTCGCCATTTCCCGCGATAGCGAGGTAGCGTTAAGAACAGAGGACTGGGCCTTTGCGGGAATATCCTCACCTGGCCCCCTTCTCTGTTCCTTCTTTTGGAAAATTAAAAAAAAAACGAGAGGGGAGGATTTCCAGCCCCCCGCTCCCTTCCCTTTTAGTCGCCTTCTACGACACGCAGGGAATACGTGGGAAGTATTCTTTCTCCCCTATCCCCAGGGATAACACCACACATTGTCCTCAAACATCTCATTTCCAGCACATCCATCCTCCTGCGCACAACTCTATCCATAGCCCACGCCTCGCAACCATACAACATTGTTGAAACCACTATTCCTTCAAACATACCCATTTTTGCTTTCCGAGATAATGTTCTCGACTTCCACACATTCTTCAAGGCCCCCAGAATTTTCGCTCCCTCCCCCACCCTATGATCCACTTCCGCTTCCATGGTTCCATCCGCTGCCAGACCCACTCGCAGATATCTAAAACACTTTACTTCCTCCAGTTTTTCTCCATTCAAACTCACCTCCCAATTGACTTGACCCTCAACCCTACTGTACCTAATAACCTTGCTCTTATTCACATTTACTCTTAACTTTCTTCTTACACACACTTTACCAAACTCAGTCACCAGCTTCTGCAGTTTCTCACATGAATCAGCCACCAGCGCTGTATCATCAGCGAACAACAACTGACTCACTTCCCAAGCTCTCTCATCCCCAACAGACTTCATACTTGCCTCTCTTTCCAAAACTCTTGCATTTACCTCCCTAACAACCCCATCCATAAACAAATTAAACAACCATGGAGACATCACACACCCCTGCCGCAAACCTACATTCACTGAGAACAAATCAATCTCCTCTCTTCCTACACGTACACATGCCTTACATCCTCGATAAAAATTTTCACTGCTTCTAACAACTTTCCTCCCACACTATATATTCTTAATACCTTCCACAGAGCATCTCTATCAACTCTATCATATGCCTTCTCCAAATCCATAAATGCTACATACAAATCCATTTGCTTTTCTAAGTATTTCTCACATACATTCTTCAAAGCAAACACCTGATCCACAGATCCTCTACCACTTCTGAAACCACACTGCTCTTCCCCAATCTGATGCTCTGTACATGCCTTCACCCTCTCAATCAATACCCTCCCATATAATTTACCAGGAATACTCAACAAACTTATACCTCTGTAATTTGAGCACTCACTCTTATCCCCTTTGCCTTTGTACAATGGCACTATGCACGCATTCCGCCAATCCTCAGGCACCTCACCATGAGTCATACATACATTAAATAACCTTATCAACCAGTCCACAATACAGTCACCCCCTTTTTTAATAAATTTCACTGCAATACCATCCAAACCTGCTGCCTTGCCGGCTTTCATCTTCCGCAAAGCTTTCACTCCCTCTTCTCTGTTTACCAAATCATTTTCCCTAACCCTCTCACTTTGCACACCACCTCGACCAAAACACCCTATATCTGCCACTCTATCATCAAACACATTCAACAAACCTTCAAAATACTCACTCCATCTCCTTCTCACATCACCACTACTTGTTATCACCTCCCCATTTGCGCCCTTCACTGAAGTTCCCATTTGCTCCCTTGTCTTACGCACTTTATTTACCTCCTTCCAGAACATCTTTTTATTCTCTCTAAAATTTAATGATACTCTCTCACCCCAACTCTCATTTGCCCTTTTTTTCACCTCTTGCTCCTTTCTCTTGACCTCCTGTCTCTTTCTTTTATACATCTCCCACTCAATTGCATTTTTTCCCTGCAAAAATCGTCCAAATGCCTCTCTCTTCTCTTTCACTAATACTCTTACTTCTTCATCCCACCTCTCACTACCCTTTCTAATCAACCCACCTCCCACTCTTCTCATGCTACAAGCATCTTTTGCGCAATCCATCACTGATTCCCTAAATACATCCCATTCCTCCCCCACTCCCCTTACTTTCATTGTTCTCACCTTTTTCCATTCTGTACTCAGTCTCTCCTGGTACTTCCTCACACAGGTCTCCTTCCCAAGCTCACTTACTCTCACCACCCTCTTCACCCCAACATTCACTCTTCTTTTCTGAAAACCCATACAAATCTTCACCTTAGCCTCCACAAGATAATGATCAGACATCCCTCCAGTTGCACCTCTCAGCACATTAACATCCAAAAGTCTCTCTTTCGCACGCCTGTCAATTAACACGTAATCCAATAACGCTCTCTGGCCATCTCTCCTACGTACATAAGTATACTTATGTATATCTCGCTTTTTAAACCAGGTATTCCCAATCATCAGTCCTTTTTCAGCACAAAAATCTACAAGCTCTTCACCATTTCCATTTACAACACTGAACACCCCATGTATACCAATTATTCCCTCAACTGCCACATTACTAACCATTGCATTCAAATCACCCATCACTATATATATATATATATATATATATATATATATATATATATATATATATATATATATATATATATATTTTCTTTCTTTCTTTTAAACTATTTGCCATTTCCCGCGTTAGCGAGGTAGCGTTAAGAACAGAGGACTGGGCCTTTTTTGGAATATTCTCACCTGGCCCCCTCTGTTCCTTCTTTTGGAAAAAAAAAAAAAAAAAAAAAAAAAAAATGAGAGGGGAGGATTTCCAGCCCCCCGCTCCCTCCCCTTTTAGTCGCCTTCTACGACACGCAGGGAATACGTGGGAAGTATTCTTAATCCCCTATCCCCTATATATATATATATCCTTGGGGATAGGGGATGAAGAATACTTCCCACGTATTCCCTGCGTGTCGTAAAAGGCGACTAAAAGGGGAGGGAGCAGGAGGCTGGAAATCCTCCTCTCTCGTTTTTTTTTTTTTTTTTTTTTTTTTTCCAAAAGAAGGAACAGAGGGGGGCCAGGTGAGGATATTCCACAAAGGCCCAGTCCTCTGTTCTTAACGCTACCTCGCTAATGCCGGAAATGGCGGATAGTTTAAAAGAAAAAAAAAAAAAAAAAATATATATATATATATATATATATATATATATATATATATATATATATATATATATATATATATATATATATATATATATATATATATATATACATATATATATATATATATATATATATATATATATATATATATATATATATATATATATATATATATATATATATATATATATATATATATATATATATATATATATATGGAACCATGGAAGCGGAAGTGGATCATAGGGTGGGGGAGGGGGTGAAAATTCTGGGAACATGGAAGAATGTGTGGAAGTCGAGAACATTATCTCGGAAAGCAAAAATGGGTATGTTTGAAGGAATAGTGGTTCCAACAATGTTGTATGGTTGCGGGGCGTGGACTATGGATAGAGTTGTGCGCAGGAGGATGGATGTGCTGGAAATGAGATGTTTGAGGACAATGTGTGGTGTGAGGTGGTTTGATCGAGTAAGTAACGTAAGGCTAAGAGAGATGTGTGGTAATAAAAAGGGCGTGGTTGAGAGAGCAGAAAAGGGTGTTTTGAAATGGTTTGGGCACATGGAGAGAATGAGTGAGGAAAGATTGACCAAGAGGATATATATGTCGGAGGTGGAGGGAGCGAGGAGAAGTGGGAGACCAAATTGGAGGTGGAAAGATGGAGTGAAAAAGATTTTGTGTGATCGGGGCCTGAACATGCAGGAGGGTGAAAGGAGGGCAAGGAATAGAGTGAATTGGATCGATGTGGTATACCGGGGTTGACGTGCTGTCAGTGGATTGAATCAGGGCATGTAAAGCGTCTGGGGTAAACCATGGAAAGCTGTGTAGGTATGTATATTTGCGTGGTTGGACGTATGTATATACATATATATGGAGGTGGGTTGGGCCATTTCTTTCGTCTGTTTCTTTGCGCTACCTCGCAAACGCAGGAGGCAGCGACAAAGCAATATATATATATATATATATATATATATATATATATATATATATATATATATATATATATATATATATATATATATATATATATATATATATATATATATATATATATATATATATATATATATATACATATATATTTTTTTTCTCTCTCTCCAAAAGAAGGAACAGAGAAGGGGGTCAGGTGAAGATATTCCCTGAAAGGCCCAGTTCTCTGTTCTTAACGCTACCTCGCTAACGCGGGAAATAGCAAATAGTATGAAAAAAAAATATATATAAGAATATATGGTGTGGGAGGCAAGTTGTTAGAAGCAGTGAAAAGTTTTTATCGAGGATGTAAGGCATGTGTGGGTGTAGGAAGAGAGGAAAGTGATTGGTTCTCAGAGAATGTAGGTTTGCGGCAAGGATGTGTGATGTCTCCATGGTTGTTTAATTTGTTTATGGATGGGGTTGTTAGGGAGGTGAATGCAAGAGTTTTGGAAAGAGGGGCAAGTATGCAGCCTGTTGGGAGTGAGAGAGCTTGGGAAGTGAGTCAGTTGTTTTTCGCTGATGATACAGCGCTGGTGGCTGATTCATGTGAGAAACTGCAGAAGCTGGTGACTGAGTTTGGTAAAGTGTGTGAAAGAAGAAACTTAAGAGTAAATGTGAATAAGGGCAAGGTGATTAGGTACAGTAGGGTTGAGGGTCAAATCAATTGGGAGGAAAGTTTGAATGGAGAAAAACTGGAGGAAGTAAAGTGTTTTAGATATCTGGGAGTGGATCTGGCAGCGGATGGAACCATAGAAATGGAAGTGAATCATAGGGTGGAGTAGGGGGCGAAAATTTTGGGAGCCTTGAAGAATGTTTGGAAGTCGAGAACATTATCTCCGAAAGCAAAGATGGCTATGTCTGATGGAAAAGTGGTTCCAACACTGTTGTATGGTTGCAAGGCGTGGGCTATGGATAGAGTTGTGCGGAGGAGGGTGGATATGCTAGAAATGAGATGTTTGAGGACAATATGTGGTGTGAGGTGGTTTGATCGAGTAAGTAATGTAAGGGTAAGAGAGAT
>NC_092243.1:21186984-21207383 GCF_036320965.1 Panulirus ornatus | reverse complement strand
CACCTCCGACACATATATCCTCTTGGTCAATCTTTCCTCACTCATCCTCTCCATGTGCCCAAACCATTTCAAAACACCCTCTTCTGCTCTCTCACCACGCTCCTTTTATTTCCACACTCCTCTTTCCCACATACTCTCATTTCCAACATTCTAACATTCTTACTTCATACACCTACATCCACGGAAATTTCTCATAACATCTCATTATGAGCCTGCAAAATTTCCTAAAGTCCCTCTGCATGGCATATTCAACAGGTAACTGTTAATTAAAAACTCTTATAATATTACTGATAAATTACAAACCTTGCTAATCTAAAGTCATTAGTTCAATATATATATATATATATATATATATATATATATATATATATATATATATATATATATATATATATATATATATATATATATATATATATATATATATATATATATATATATATATATATATATATATATATATATATATATATATATATATATATATATATATATATATATATATATATATATATATATATATATATATATATATATATATATATATATATATATATATATATATATATATATATATATATATATATATATATATATATATATATATATATATATATATATATATATATATATATATATATATATATATATATATATATATATATATATATATATATATATATATATATATATATATATATATATATATATATATATATATATATATATATATATATATATATATATATATATTTATATATATATATATATATATATAGAAGTAGTGATGACTTGAGCAAAAGATGCTTCTGGCAAGAGAAGCTTGGGAGGTGTGCAGACTAGAAAGGTTCGTGAGTGCAGTGATGAAGAAGTAAGATTATTAGTGGAAGAGAAGAGAGATGCATTTGCACGATTTTTGCAGGGAAATAATGCAAAGGACTGGGAGATTTAGAAAAGAAAGAAGTAAGAGATTAAGTGAAAGGCGCAAGAGGTGAAAAAGAGCGTAAATATGAGTTGGGATGAGAGAGTATCATTAAATCTTAATGAAAGCAAAAAGATATTTTGGAAAGAGGTAAATATAGTGCGTAAGACAAGAGAACAAATGGGAATGTCGGTGAAGGGGGCTAATGGGGAGATGATAAGAAGTAGTGGTGATGTGAAAAGGAGACGGAGTGAGCATTTTGAAGGCTTGTTGAATGTGTTAGATGATAGAGTGGCAGATATAGGGTGCTTTAGTCAAGGTGATGTGAGAAGTGAGAGGGTTATGGAAAACGATTTGGTAAACAGGGAAGCGGTAGTGAGAGCTTTGCGGAAGATGAAAGCCGGCAAGGTGGCGGGTTTGGATGGTATTGCATTGTAATTTATTAAATAAGGGGGTGACTGTGTTGTTGACTGTTTGGTAAGGATATTTGATATATGTATGGCTCATGGTGAGGTGCCTGAGGATTGACAGAAAGCATGCATTGTACTATCGTACAAAGTCAAAGGGGATAAAGGTGAGTCTTCAAAGTACAGAGGTATAAGTTTGTTGAGTATCCCTGGGAAATTATATGGGAGGGTATTGATTCAGAGGGTGAATGTACAGTGCATCAGACTGGGGAAGAGCAGTGTGGTTTTAGAAGTAGTAGAGGATGTGTGGATCAGGTGTTTGCTTTCAAGAATGTATGTGAGAAATAATTAGAAAAACAAATGGATTTGTATATGGCATTTATGGATCAGGAAAAGGCATATGACAGAGTTGATAGAGATGCTCTGTGGAAGGTATTAAGAACATATGGTGTGGGAGGCAAAGTTGTAGAAGCAGTGAAAAGTTTTTATCGAGGATGTAAGGCATGTGTATGAATAGGATGAGAAAAAATTAGTTGGTACTCATGGTCGTTAAATTTGTTTATGGATGGGGTTGTTAGGGAGGTGAATGCAAGAGTTTTGGAGTAGGGTGCAAGTATGCAGTCTGCTGTGGATGAGAGGGCTTGGGAAGTGAGTCAGCTGTTGTTTGCTGATGATACAGCGCTAATGGCTGCTTCGGCTGAGAAACTGCAGAAGCTGGTGACCAAGTTTGCTAAAGTTTTTGAAAGAAGAAAGCTGAGAGTAAATGTGAAGAAGAGCAAGGTTATTAGGTACAGTAGGGTTGCAAGACAGGTCAATTGGGAGGTAACTTTGAATAGAGAAAAGCTGGAGGAATTGAGTGTTTTAGATATCTGGGAGTGGATTTGGTAGCGGATGGAACCATGGAAGCGGAAGTGAGTCACAGGGTGGGGGAGGGGGCGAAAGTTGTGGGAGCGTTGAAGAATGTGTGGAAGTCGAGATCATTATCTTGGAGAGCCAAAATGGGTATGTTTGAAGGAAAAGTGGTTCCAACAATGTTATATGGTTGCGAGGCGTGGCCTATAGATTGTGCGGAGTTGTGCGGAGAAAGGTGGATGTGTTGGAAATTAAATGTTTGAGGTGGTGTGATGTGGTTTTATCGAGTAAGTAATGAAAGGGTAAGAGAGATGTGTCGTAATAAAAAGAGAGTGGTTGAGAGAGCAGAAAGGGTGTTTTGAAATGGTTTGGTCACATGGGGAGAATCAGTGAGGAGAGATTGACAAAGAGGATATATATCATAGGTGGCGGGAACGAGGAGAAGTGGGAGACCAAATTGGAGGTGGAAGGATTGAATGAAAAAGATTTTGAGCGATCGGGGCCTGAATATGCAGGAGGGTGAAAGGCGTTGAAGGAATAGGGTGATTTGGAACGATGTGGTATACCGGGGTCGACGTGCTGTCATTGGATTGAACCAATGCATGTTAAGCGTCTGGGGTAAACCATGGATTGTTTTTTGGGGCCTGGATGTGGAAAGGGAGCTGTTGTTTAGGTGTAATATACATTACAGCAAGAGACTGAGTGTGAACGATTGTGGTGTTTGTTGTCTTTCCTAGCGCTACGGATTAAGTTTTTTGTGCTCTAACAGGGAAGCCAATTGTGTTGATGTCACAAAGTCTTTTTGTAATTTAGAGAAATACAGCAATTTAACTAATGATGAAAATAATATCTGTAAGGGTTTAGTGTATGCCAGTTTATCAAAGCCAGTGGAACGTAATTGCCCTTAAAGATTTATAAGAGCTATTAGCACCTTAAGAAAGGACAAGGATATGCATATTACTAAAGCAGATAAGGCTAACACTGATGTGATTTTAGACCAAAGCAACTGTTCATGTAAAATGAATGATCTTTTAAATGATGATAAAACATATTCTAAACTCAGTAAAAATCCCCTAGAAGCAGTTGATTTCCATTTCAATAAAGAAATGAGATTGTTCTTGAAAGGTAATGGTTCTCTTATCAAAAGTTTGTCCTCTTTGTCCCCTTCATTGCCATATATGTATGGACTTATCAAAACACATAAACAGAATTTTCCAGCAAAACCGATAGCGAGTTTAGTAGTCTCCATCACATATAAATTGTCAAAATGGTTAGTTTCTTTACAAAGCCCTTTAGTGGGTAAGTTATCAAATGCTAATAATATGATCAATGTAGATTTAGTCAACCGGCTTAACAATATTAATGTTAATTTTGATTTCAAACTAGTTAGCTTTGATTTTTCCTTACTTTTCACAAAAGTTCCTGTTGATGACCTTTTAGAATATTTGTTTGATGTCTTGGATGATATTCATTTACCTGTTTCAAAGTCTGTTTTCACTGAACTGATAAAATTGTGTATAAAAGACTTTGTATTTCAATTCCATGGAGATTATTATGGTAACAAACTTGGCATGGCAATGGGTAACCCACTATCGCCTGTACTGAGTCATCTTTATATGGAATTTTTTGAACGAAAATTACTAAAGGATATATTATCTTCTAATGCAGTTTGGTTTAGGTATGTAGATGATGTTTTTTGTGTTTAGATAACAAATGAAAATTTACAATTTACTTAACAATTTAGTACCTTCCATCTGATCTACTGTAGAAAATTAAGATAATGGTATGTTATAATTTTTAGATTGCATGATCCATAGGCATGGAAACATGTTTAAGTTTAGCATATACAGAAAACCTACCAATGAATGCTTATATATCCATTATTACTCATCTCAACATGAGAGTTAGATTACCATCATTTCAATCTATGTTCCTTAGAGCATTACGTATTTGCAGTCCAGAGTATATTGATGATGAGTTTGAGAAGATATATTCTATTGGATCTAAGTTAAAGTACCCTAGATCTTTCATTGATAGATTCCTTAAGTCATCAAAGAAATTATTTTATAGAGTTGAGCCCAAACCTTCGTTTGACACCTAGAATCTTTTGTTCTCTCTTCTAATAATAATCTAATTTACTTCCCATGCTGCTTAAATTCTTGAATGTAAATGTTGCCTTCTGCACCAATAATAATATAAAGAATATCTTAATCAGGAATTCAACCGAAAATTCTCCTGGGTGCATCTATGAAGTGCCATGTAGAAATTGTGATAAGTTTTATGTTGGGCAGACTGGTAACGATCTTTCTGTTAGACTTAAGCGACATAGATATAGTATAAGAACGGGACAAGATTCAAATACCTTGTTTAATCACGTTTAAAACTTTGATAATCGTATTAACTGGAGTAATGCCATCTCAGTTACCAACTCTAACTCTATTTCCTCGAGAAATATCATTGAATCTTCTATTATCAAATACACAAAGAATTGTAATCTTGATATTAGTGATGGTCTATACAACTTAGATAACTTTATTGTTGATAAATTCTGTAAAATGATATGTTTAAGATACGCTCGTTGTCTGTCGTGGACAGTCTCATGTTTACCAAATGGCGTCCTAGCTACGTCTCTTCGTTGTATATCAACTGACAGTTATATTTCTCTCATGTGTCTTCCCTGATAATGTGATTATTACAGGGAAGTGCACTTGGGAACTTATCGTTCTTCATTTTTCCCGCGGATTCATGTAAATGATCATGCGCAAAATTGTGATCCTTTCCAATATATATATATACATATATATATATATATATATATATATATATATATATATATATATATATATATATATATATATATATATATATATATATATATATATATATATATATATATATATATATATATATATCACTGGGGATAGGGGAGAAAGAATACTTCCCACGTATTCCCTGCGTGTCGTAGAAGGCGACTAAAAGGGAAGGGAGCGGGTGGCTGGAAATCCTCCCCTCTCGTTTTTTTTCTATTTTCCAAAGGAAGGAACGGAAAGGGGGGCCAGGTGGTGATTTTCCCTCTGAGGCCCAGTCCTCTGTTCCTAACGCTACCTCGCAAACGCGGGAAATGGCGAATAGTTTGAAAAAAAGAAAATATATATATATATATATATATATGTATATATATATATATATATATATATATATATATATATATATATATATATATATATATATATATATATATATATTTTTTTTTTTTGTTTTGTTGCTTTGTCGCTGTCTCCCGCGTTTGCGAGGTAGCGCAAGGAAACAGACGAAAGAAATGGCCCAACCCACCCCCATACACATGTATATACATACGTCCACACACGCAAATATACATACCTACACAGCTTTCCATGGTTTACCCCAAACGCTTCACATGCCCCGATTCAATCCACTGACAGCACGTCAACCCCAGTATACCACATCGCTCCAATTCACTCTATTCCTTGCCCTCCTTTCACCCTCCTGCATGTTCAGGCCCCGATCACACAGAATCTTTTTCACTCCATCTTTCCACCTCCAATTTGGTCTCCCTCTTCTCCTCGTTCCCTCCACCTCCGACACATATATCCTCTTGGTCAATCTTTCCTCACTCATTCTCTCCATGTGCCCAAACCATTTCAAAACACCCTCTTCTGCTCTCTCAACCACGCTCTTTTTATTTCCACACATCTCTCTTACCCTTACGTTACTTACTCGATCAAACCACCTCACACCACACATTGTCCTCAAACATCTCATCTCCAGCACATCCATCCTCCTGCGCACAACTCTATCCATAGCCCACGCCTCGCAACCATACAACATTGTTGGAACCACTATTCCTTCAAACATACCCATTTTTGCTTTCCGAGATAATGTTCTCGACTTCCACACATTCTTCAAGGCTCCCAGAATTTTCGCCCCCTCCCCCACCCTATGATCCACTTCCGCTTCCATGGTTCCATCCGCTGCCAGATCCACTCCCAGATATCTAAAACACTTCACTTCCTCCAGTTTTTCTCCATTTAAACTCACCTCCCAATTGACTTGACCCTCAACCCTACTGTACCTAATAACCTTGCTCTTATTCACATTTACTCTTAACTTTCTTCTTTCACACACTTTACCAAACTCAGTCACCAGCTTCTGCAGTTTCTCACATGAATCAGCCACCAGCGCTGTATCATCAGCGAACAACAACTGACTCACTTCCCAAGCTCTCTCATCCCCAACAGACTTCATACTTGCCCCTCTTTCCAAAACTCTTGCATTCACCTCCCTAACAACCCCATCCATAAACAAATTAAACAACCATGGAGACATCACACACCCCTGCCGTACACCTACATTCACTGAGAACCAATCACTACGTGTGATATGTTCACGAGTGGGTTTCTCAGCATATGTTCTTTCGGGCACTAGCAAGCAAGTTTAAGCCGAGTCGACGCCTAGAGCTACGAGAAAGGGTTTCTACCCTCTTAGATATTAAATCTCGCTGTAATCAAGTCCTATTCATATAAATTTTTTGCTGACTGATTATTATTCTTTTTCTACCTCTCTTTTCCATGTAAGATGCCTTTAAACCTGCGATTAATGGAGGGCTAGAGATGTATTCCCACTTCATCACGGCTCAGACCAATCATTTCCACTGTAGCCAGGCAACACCTTCCCTTCAGTAATCTTCTTTGGTATTCTCCTAACTATCTCGTGTAACCATTTCCTTCACTGTGTTCTTTTCTCATAAACTTGATTATCATACACTTCCCTTGGCCATCATCATAATTTTCTATAACCAGTTCCCCTTGTGTTTAATCATGTGACCCTGACACCTGAACACCATACATCGGTAAGTATGGATGTCTAATGCATTTTTCCCTCTTGCAGGTACTGATGGTTACCATGCTCACGTTGCATCGACTATACAGGGGAAGGTAACACTCGAGAACCAGCTGGAGGGTTGTGTTGCAGTGGCCACCCTCTCGTCAAGAGTGGCACCCATTCAAGCTCCGCACTCCAGGGCTCCCCCTCTGCCGTACTCGTATTTTGTTTTGCGTTGTGATTAGCTGAAGAAGCCGCACCACTTGACGCTGGGAGATGGTTCGGGAGAGTGTTAGGTCATCATCAAGCAGTGCGTGTGAAAGATTGCTTAAACATTTTAAAGCCATTTCTCGCCTTTTGTGTTTTAGACATATTTTGTACACAACTGTCGTGATTATGAAAAGTCTGGATATCAACGTAGCATAAATTCCTGAGGCGTTAGTAAGAAAACTTCAATTGTCACCCTGATATGTTTTCAAAGGAATCATGTCCATATGTTTTCAAGATTATCATTATTTTTACTAGAATTCATAAGTCTATATAGGAAAAAGTTACCTGAAACGATTTTGAAATATTCCGCGTTCGAATAGATCTTTGCTCTGTTTCACATATACGGATTTCCTTTCAAACTTTCAGTTCCACGCTCCTCACTTGTTCGCTGAAGCCATTTGACTTTAGTCGTGCATAAGTGTGGGGAGTCCATGTCTGTAAAGATTTTGAGATGTTTTCGGCGCATCTCCACATTTGAGACACTTGGCCTTGAGCTATTCCACTTCTCTTTACACTTCTTCCCCAGGTCCACTTGCTAATTCACCTCAACCTTTATTCAGTCAGCCCCATTCTTCCCACACTGGGCTTGTTCTATCCTCAATATACAAACAAATGTACATGTCTAGCGACTCATATTTTATTTGTCCCCCAGGCCTTTTTATTCCAGTAGCCATTAAATCCAGAAAACTTGGCTGGTCCTCGAGGCCGCTACATTGTAATACTGGCCACCCGCTGTTGGGTATCCTTTCTTTATTTCTGATTCCTGATGTCGATTCAGAAAAAAATTCTTCTGGTGTTTCGGAAGGTTGTTTTACGATCATTTAGAAGTACGTTTGGCAGCGTTCCAGAGACTTCTTTTGTAGTGTTCCAGGAACTTCTCTGACAGTCTTCCAAGAAACGTCACCATGTTTAAGGAAATTGTTCATCATGTTGCGAAAGGATTGTTTAACGGTGTTCCAGAGGTCTGAAGTAACGTGCAAAGGTTATGTGACACTGCTCCTGGAGGGTATATGGTCGGATTTTTCAGATATTGTTCTCCATAATTTCTCTTTCTTTTCTTCGTTGCTGCTGGAACTCATTTAAGTGTTTGTCAAGAAACTATGTTATTTTGTTCCATGATGTTGATTATGTTCCAGCAAACTGTTTGTTAGTATCACAGTGTGTGGTTATGGTGTTCTTGAAAAATCAAGAAATTTCTGGGAACTTTGTTTCACCCTTTCGAAAATTTGTGTGTGTGTGTGTGTGTGTGTGTGTGTGTGTGTGTGTGTGTGTGTGTGTGTGTGTGTGTGTGTGTGTGTGTGTGTGTGTGTGTGTGAGTGTAAAAAACACATCTAGGAAGTTTTATGAGGATGTTCTGTGAGAATGTTGTGTGAAGTCTTTCCATGGATTCTCGATTCTTTAACAGTATTCATGGTGACACTTATGGAGTGTTCCAGGTTCATGACAGTCTTCAGGGAAGCCGTTTAACGTAGCTTGAAGATTACGGAGATGTATCAAATGATTTACCATCTATGCCTAATGAATTTCCAGGGGTTTGCTGGTCCTGTAGACTACAAACTAATGATGATACCAGTTGAATACTAGACTGTTCCATGATTTTGCTTGCTGGAGTTAAGGCTTTCTGGTAGCTTTCTAAGGGGTTAAAAAAAATTCAGGAAGGTAGCCTGCGCTGGTGCAAGATATTGCCTGAGTTATATTCCATATAGATGGCTGAGGTTGTTTATTAGAACTGCTGACTGTGACCATAAGCCTGGCTGATGATATTTCGTTAGGTTGGCCGACACTTCCTAAGTTGACCGACTCTCCCTGATGTTGCTAACGATTTCTCCCAAACTTGGCCGATTGTATCGATGAGACTAATTGATTATTTTATGGTTTGCTGACTCTATTCCCTAGTTTTGCTGACGGTATTACATAGTGTCTGAAGGCGTCCCTTAAGGATGACTATGTTTATGATGTTCCAAATTTTGAATGTTTCTGAGGAGACTGACAGATGAAGATATGCTAGAGTACTGACTGACTCTGTACCGCGAATTCGGCTGATTGGCTGGGAAATGATTTCGTAAAGTTGGCGAGTTGAATCGTGTGAAAAAGTGTGGGTTTATGTTTTGAGAAATAGTCTCACTACATAACTTTGATTAAGGAATGCATTCTTTTTTTTCGATGTTGAAAGTATTGACTGAGCTCAAAAAGAATTAATGGTAATTCTTTTTATCACCGTCATTGTCGTCCTTAAGTAAAACATTTTATTTCCTAAATCATTTTCTCAGTTCTTCAAGCTGTCATGTCGGTGGATGTTGAGAGATAGAGTTCCTCAAGATCCAAGTTGTGAAGAACTTAACACCAATATCATTAATTCATTCGTCTTATAAACACACATCTCCCGACCATTTTTTTTTTTCAAATAAGCCCAAATGATTAGTAAATTACGTTTTTCAAAACTGAAAATGAGTTCCGCTTGTGATTATTTGTATTACATAAACTCGCACATATAATATAGTTTGTAATATTTCTAGATCTAATGGATACAAAACAACCTTAAGGAAAGAAATCACGTTCAAAGTCCTTAAGTCTAGGAGTAACTTTTCAGTGAATTGGTGTAACAATTTTTGTTGTGTCTTTGTGGTTAGTTGTACATAACGATATTATGTCAATCCAGGAACGGATATCAACAATCAGTTTGGAAATTGGGTATTATGGCATCATTTTGTCTGTAATAATTCTTATCTGCATTTGATTATATTTCTTTAAGTTACATACAAATAGTAGTTAAAGAAATGCCCACCCATGATATGGTGCATTAATTCAATGTGTGGATTAGAATGAGCTTGCCAGAGTAGCAGAAACCCGGCTCGAGCAGCTGTAAATGCTAGTTCCCTCTCAAGACGTTTCCATTCTAATACTTGAAAAAAGTTAAATAATTGCTGTATCTTCACAGACATGTTTATTTTTTTTTAATAAATCTACCTACAAATATGAAGGAGGAATATTTCATACCATGTTTGACCATGTAGCACTTCGACTGAGGCAGAGACTGTGTTACTCTAGTAACTTTCTTCCATTTCCTTTTCCCTCACTTGATCACTGCACCCCAAGAACCCTCTAGTAAACACCCTCAACTTACGGAGAAATTTGCCCTTCAGCCAACAACTTACCAGATATTCAAAGCTATATTTCCAGCCACCAAGACCAGTACGGGAGCCTTCAAAAGCTTTATCCTCATACGTTTGTGTATGTCGATACTTCCCTCTGTTATATTAGCAGATTTGATACGGAACCTTTCCTGTAGGTGGCTGGCCATTTCATCTCCTAATGGCCGGCACTTGGTATCGGGAACCATGACCAGAAAAGGTTAGACCTTGGGAAAGACTCAGGTAATTGTTTAAAGCTTTATGAAGACTCAAATGTGAAGACATTGTTAGAACTGTCCCTTGACCATCCCTTTTCTTATATGATTTTGAAGACGGTTGAAAAAAATGAATTTATATATATATCCTGTTCCATCATGGTTTTGACTAAGGCCTGGTGATCATTAAGAGGTAAACGCTACATGATGGTATTTCTTTGCGAGATCGCCTCACCTTAAACATCGTCGCTGCCACCAGATGCTAGGAAAGGATACGAGAAAAGGGAATTCAGAAGAAATAAAGATGACTTGCTTTTACTTTGTCGGAAGAGGACAACCACCGATGAGCTATTGAAACTTAACATTCTTGTGGTTGATCATTTTATTGACTGTATATTTCACAGTTAAAACAGATCGGAATGTTAAGTGTTTGCCCATGGAAATGTTGGAAACGAGTTCTCGAGTCATGTTCACTCTTTCAACACACTCGGTCTCTTTTTCAACCCCCAAACCCTCTCACTGCACTTCCACTATTTCCGTTATTTTAGGATCCCTCGACCACAATCTCATTTTTATCACTTAACTGTCCTCTTAACTGAGTTCCACAGGGGTGGTGCTTCACTAACCGTGATGCATCACATTGTGCTAAACACATAGCAAGGATTATCCTCGAATGAATCTTTCTCTCTCCGGTCACGTTTTGCCTGATGCACCAGGGACGGAACGTACCTGGCTATGAAATTCTTCCCTTGCCCGAAAAACCATCCCTCTTTCATATTTGCTTTGAATCACTAGGAAGGTGTTCCTCTGAGAGTTAAGTATGCTTTCATAAATGGAAAATATTCTGATTTAACTACTTCTTCTGACAAAGATATGGGTCTTTAACGAAATGCATCTCCAATAAACTTCCATTACTCAACCTCCTCTCATCTCTTCCGACAGGATGAACATATAACTTTCCAATTGATAAACTTGATCTTTTTGGAACCTCACTTTCCTTTAAAGTAACTTTGGGTGATTCTGCTTCCAATCTGAGCCTTCTTTCCTCCCACTGAGAAGGCCAGTATTCTCCTCTCCCAGGGTCCTTTAACTACTCTCCCAACTCCAGTTGGAGAAGTCTGTAATCCAAATGTCATATATCCTCGAGTCTTAAAGGACTATACTATGCCCCTGAGCTAGCTCCACCCGATCCTTACTTGGCTATTCCACCTTTGTTTAAAAACTCAGACTCTCCCCTTCCTCTTTGAAGCATTCCTTGGTGCAGCTCTCATTTCTGCTGTTTTCAACTTCTTCAAAACTCTCCTTAGTCCTCAACTTTTGAGATGATTAGAATCCCATTTCCTTCATTCTGATTAACCCCTATTTTTGGCTATTTTGCTTCTTTCTCATCTCTACGAACAGTTTCCGCTCTGCTGATCCATTGCAGTATTCCCTTCCTATGCTATCAACGTTTAAGGATTCCTATCACCTACTCTCTAACTTCTGTCATTAAATGATCTTCAGATTCTAACACTTTATACTGATGAAACCACTTTACATACTTCAACCCATTTTTCTTCTCTTTCTCCATATAATAACTTTATTTCTCCCACACTTAGCATATTTCCCACCTCACTTCAAACTGTGCAGTATCTCAGAGTGAGTAAGCAGTATCTTAATAAACTAAGATAGTGTTAAAAAGCAATTTCTCCTTGCGTCTCTACCTAAGAGTTATTCGTTTTCCTCTGCTCAATTTCAAAACATCACAATTCAACCTGGAAAAGAAAAAAAAATGGATTTGACTTCGTTCTGCTCGCTATAGGTGCCACAATCATTTCCATGCTAGCAGCTGTTTCATATTTACAGTGGTTTTATACGTACGTCTTAATATGGAGTATTGCTCATACAATTGGATTGGTTCCTCCTCCACCTCGTTACCGACCAGTCTTCCCTCCCATTAATCCTCTTGGGGTCAACGCTCTTCAATCATCATTCCCTTTATGCCGCGGTGTTGCCGCTCTCTATCTTTTCTGTGGATATTTTTATGGCCATTGTTCTCATTGCCGACTCGATGTGTCGTCACCCCCATTGCTTGGGTGCGAGACATGCGTCTGGCTGCTGCTTCCCACAGCTTCTGTGTTTATGCCGGCACTTGAGAATTGACCGTTATGATACTTCCTTGTTCCTTCCAATAGCTATTCATGGGAAGACTCTTGCTCTTCTGTCTTTGCTTCTTCCTGCAACCTTTCTACATTTAACAGTCAGGTCCACAAACATCTGCGTAGCCCTTATTAATTTCTACTCTATTTTTCTCTTACTTCGCTTCTTTCAACTGAGATGGTCCTTGATTGGGCCAAGTTTTGCCTGCGCCATATCATCACATTAAAACTGAAAAGTGAGGGAAAATCTATAAAAGGGTGAAACTATGAATGTAAAAGTATGTACTTAAAGTAAAACAGGCCTTTGTCTAAGGGTGACTGAGATAAATAACAATGATTGTGTGAAGCCCTTTTATACATTTGAAATTCGGTTCCCGATGCACACCTGGTCAAAGCTATGCTAAGCCCTTTCTCTCTACCCACTGTAAAAGAGAGCACGCTACAGCTTCAGCCAAGGTGTCAGACTTTTTCTCTGTTTGTCAAGTCAAATGACTCGGTACGGCTTCGACCAGGCGTATCCCAGACTTTGTCAGACTGTCAAGACAGAGAGGTCAGTACAGATTCGACCAGGTTTATCCCAGGCTATATTTGCTTGTCAAGATAAAGGGGTCGGTACAGCTTCGATCACTTGTTCCTTGTTCAGACAGTGGGCTCGGTCTCCATCTTCTGCCTATCGAGAGATAGAGCTTCGGACGACCAAGATCTGAGTGTTCCCAGCTCTGTCTGTGCCTCTCACGACAGTCGACCAAGTGTATCCCTGGTACTTAGTTTACATATTTACATTTGGTTCCACGTTGTAACCTAATGAGCTCAGAGGCTTAAGAAATGATAAACTCATTGGCTTAGAGTTATTGCATTTCTAACTTTCAAGCAAAAATTCTCCTGAAAATTTATGAAACTGAATCGTGTCGCATAATATTTAAGTAAGGCCATGATTTTATATTTCAGAGAAAAGTATCAGAGTAGAATGAATGGATGGATGACAGGGCCATCTGTTTTTCCACGAGTATTTCCCGGTCGGAAGGCCGGTAAGCAGTTATAAGTCGGTGTTTGTGGGCAATGTGAAACTCTCATGGTGTCTCACTTATATCTGTTTTCGAAATTATCTTCGATGATTTCACAGTCGCTTCTTCATCATAAAGGGAGTCACTAAAGCATCTATTCGGACCTTTATTACTAATATGCTAACTTTGTCGTCATTCTGAACCGTGTGCTCAATATTTGATCATCTGCAGTATACATCCAGTGTTAAGAAAGAGTATAGAGAAAGAGCCAACAGCCGTCAGTACACTTGGCTGTGGTTCAGTGTGTAGCAGCGGTAGGAAACTTGAGCATAACAGTTCAATTCTTGGGTATGATGAGCTGGCTTTTAACCTGACCCGTGAAGAATACACTAGCATACCCAAAGCTTGTACCATCCTACTCAAGGACCATATCCCCGTTATCAAGTTGTTTATGACAAAACACTAGTGCAGTGGAGGAAAAGTTCGACCTCTTCAACACTATTTACTGAAACGTTTATTATCAAGATATGAAACTGTACTATCATTCTATCAAAAGCTGATCTTAAAGATTTAACCCAACGTCCGTAAACTTTGACATTTTCTTACCGCAAAATCATTACATAAGCAGGAAGTGTAAAGGTTTGATCACCGCAACCAAACCAGACATGATGTTGTCTTCTATCTTTACATTATGATGTTGGTCAACGGTCAAACTTAACACACAGAGACGATGTTAATGGTGCACCACCTGCCTTGTAAGTTACCTTACATTAGATGAGAGTATATGGCTTGTGTACCATCTGTCGTGTGGACTAAAGTTTAGCACATAAGTTCAAGTGATACAAATCGGCAGCAAACAAACGCAATCAGTAAAATGAAGTTCAAACGAGGAACATAAGAGGATTATCAAGGAAAGACTTGTGTTACTGTCGTTCATTTTGAGGGAATAGAGAATATTGGTCATCCGTAGTTCTGAAAAAATAAATGATCAGAGAACACAGCCTGCCACAGGGTGGTTATGGAAGCAAAAAGTTCAAGCTGAGTTTTATTTCTCAAACTTTTCGGTATCACATTCCTCAGAAAGGATGACATCATTGAAAAAAACACCACTTCACGTGATCTTTAAAGGACGATCCAATACAGGCAGCGAAATGTTTTCCTAACTGGCTGCAACTCATCAATGGTTCTAGCCCTTTTCCTCTGCTCGTCTATATACATGGTGCTACCCTCGCCGCTAACCTGGACCAAAACAAAAATTCGCATTTGCTTTTTGTGGAATATTTCTTACTTATGTGAGTGGTCTCTAATGATTTTCTTAACTTCTTATCTATTTCTTCATGAATTACTTCATCTTTGTCCCATCTGGCAAATGTTCATATTCTTTTGAGTGTAATTCGACAGCACTGAAAGCTCTGTGATATCTCAGTTCAGTCTTGTGTTCTGCGATCTTCTTCATCAACTGTCTTTCCTTTATATGTCCGCTGGCATCCACCGCAGAGAACGCTCGCAGCGTTCATGACCTCGTCTCTGTTTAGGGCTCAACAGCTCACTGATCCTTCTTCCCGAAAAGGTTGCAACATTCATACCGTGCAATATGAACTTATCAATATACTGGGCCTGCTTGGAATGGGTACCACCAAAAATCGCTGGGTATTTCTAGATAGATATCTTTCTTCACTAACGCGTCCTTCCCTTATCCTTTTTACTCTGTCTTTCAGTATTCTTTTTGAAGACAGCTGTATCAAAACGTTAGAGAAGTTCATATAATTCTATCTAACATGTAATTTTTCCATACATGCTGCACAACATGTTTCAGGGAGACAATCCACCTCATCAGATGCAAATAAATTCATAAAGTTTTTGAATCCCAACACCACCACAAAGATTTCGTCTAGCCACAGCCGGTCATATCCTGTCAGGCAAACTTTAACTTGTAATCAGCAATTTTACTTACCTTGGTCTTACAATGTGGAGGCATATGAACACAGATATAGTCCATATGAATACAAACATAGTTCAGTAAATTTGCTTACTGCTGAAAAATGTGAGCTTGACGGGATCGACCAAGCTAGGTCCCGTTGCTCATGAATGTGAGTCGAACGGTATTCGATTACTAGTGTTCGAATAGTCAATTCCTATTATGGGCAACATACCCTTGGCGTTAACGTGATTACATAACACGCAAAAAGTACGAGGCTCAAATTCTTGTTGTAGGAGGGTACTACACTTTCTATGAAAGTGTTCGTTCATATGTAGTGAAAGACAAAAGCTAAGGAAAGAGTAGCACGAGTTCTGAAACAGGAGATGTGGGAGTATGTGATAGAGTGCAAGAAAGTAAATTCTGGGTTGATATGTGTAAAACGGAAAGTAGATGGAGAGAGATTGGTGATTATTGTTGCTTATGCACCTGGTCATAAGAAGAAAGATCATGAGAGGCAAGTGTTTCGTGAGCAGCAGAGTGAATGTGCTAGCAGCTTTGATGCACGATACTGGGTTATAGTGATGGGTGGTTTAAATGCGAAGGTGAGTAATGTATCAGTTGAGGGTATATTTGGTGTACATGGGGTGTTTAGTGTTGTAAATGGAAATGTTGTAAATGGAAATGGATTTGTGTGCTGAAAAAGACTAGTTATTGGGAATAACTGGTTTCAAAAGAAAGGTATACATAGGTATATGTATGTAAGTAGGAGAGATGACCAAAGAGCGTTATTGGATTAGGTGTTAATTGATAGGCGTGTAAAAGAGAGACTTTTGGATGTTAATGTGCTGAGAGGGGCAGTTGGAGGGATGTCTGATTACTATTTTGTGTAGGTGAAGGTGAAGATTTGTAGAGGTTTTCAAAAGGAGGAGATAATGTTGGGGAGAAGAGAGTGGTGAGAGTAAGTGAGCGTGAAGAGGAGACTTGTGTGAGGAAGTACCAGAAGAAATTGAGAGTAGAAGAAAGGTAAAAAGTGAGAGCAGATGTTGAGAGGGGAGTGGGTGAGGGATGGGATGTATCTAGGGAAGCAATGTGAAGGCTTGCGCAAAAGATGCATGTGGCATGAGAAAGGTGGGAGGTGGTGCATTAGAATGGGTAGTGAGTGGTGGGATGAAGAAGTAAGGTGGTTAGTGAAAGAGAAAAGAGAGGCGTTTGGACGATTTTTCAGGGAAGTAGAGCAAATGCCTTGGAGATGTATAAAGGAAAGCAGCAGGAAGTCAAGAGAAAGATGGAGGTGTTGAAAAAGAGGGCTTTTGAGAGGTGGAGTGAGAGAGTATCATTATGTTTCAGGGAAAATAAGATGTTTTAGAAGGAGGTAAAAAAGTGCGTAAGACAAGAGAACAAATGGAAACATCCGTGAAGGAGGCAATTTGGGAGGAAATAACAAGTAGCAATGAAGTGAGGAGATGGAGTGAGTCTTTTAAAGGTTTGTTGAATATGTCTGATGACAGTGTGGCAGATATAGGGTGTTTTGGTCGGAGTGATGTGCGAAATGAGAGGGTTAAGGGGAATGGTTTAGTGAAGTGGGAAGAGGTAGGTAGGCAGCGGGTTTGGATGGTATTGCAGTGAAATTGAAAGAAAAGGTGATGACTGTGTTGTTGATTGGTTGGTGAGGATATTCAATGTGTGTATGGATCATGGTGAAGTGACTGAGGATTGGTGGAATGCCTGCATAGTGCCATTGTACAAAGGCAAATAGGATATGGGTGAGTGTTCAAACTAGAGTGGCATAAGTTTGTTGAGTATTTCTGGGAAATTATATAGGAGGGTATTGATTGAGAGGGTGAAGTCATGTACCGAGCATCAGACAGGGGAAGAGCAGTGTGGTTTTAGAAGTGGTAGAGGATGTGTGGATCAGGTGTTGCTGTAAAGAATGTATGTGAGAAATACTTAGAAAACAGAGGGATTTGTTTGAAATGTTCATGGATCTAGAGAAGGCATATGACAAGGTTCATAGAGATTCTTTGTGGAAGGTTTTAAGAGAATATATTGTGGGAGGTATGATGCTAAAAGCAGTGAAAAGTTTTTAACAAGGATGTAAGGCATGTATACAAGTAGGAAGATAGGAGAGTGATTGGTTCCCAGTGAATATCCGTTTGCAGCAGGGGTGTGTTTTCTAATGTGTATATGGATGGGGTAGTTAGGGAGGTAAATGTAAGTTTTGGAGAGAGAAATGAGTATGCCGTCTGATGGGCATGAGAGGGCCTAGGACGTGAGTCGGTTGTTGTTCACTCTAGTGGATGATTCGTGTGAGAAACTGCAAAAGTTGGTGACAATGTTTGGAAAAGTGTGTGAAAGGATGTGAAAGGAGAAAGTTGAGAATAAATGTGACTAAGAGCAAGGATATTAGGATCAGGAGGGTTGAGAAACAGGTTAGTTGAGATGTAAGTTTGAATGGAAAAAAAATCGAGGAAGTGAAGTGTTTTAGATATCTGGGAGTGGACTTAGCATTGGGTGGAACCATGGAAGCAGAAGTGAGTCAGGGGGGGGGGGGCGAAGGTTCTGGAAGCGAAGAAGAATGTGTGGATGGAGAGGACGTTATCTCTGAGAGCAAAAATGGGTATGTTTGAAGGAACAGTAGTTCCAACAATATTATATGGTTGCGAGGCATGAGTTGTATGGAGGAGGGTAGATGTGTTGTGAATGAAGTGTTTGAAGATAGTACATGGTGTGAGATGGTTTAATCTAGTAAGTATTAAAAGGGTAAGAGAGATGTGTAGAAATAATAAGGAGTGAGGCTGAGAAGTCAGAAGGGGCTGTGTTGAAATTGTTTGGACATATAGAGAGAATGAGCGACGATAGTTTGAGAGAGATGATATATGTGTCAGAGGTGGAGGGAAGAAGGAGAAGCGAGAGACCAGACTAGGGGGGTGGAAGGATGGAGTGAAGAAGATTTTGAGTGGTCGGGGACTGAACATACTGGAGGGTGAGAGCCGTGCAAGGAATAGAATGAATTGGAACGAAGTGGTATACCAGGTTCGACGTGCTGTCAATGGATTGATTCACGGCATTTGAAACGTCTGGGGTAAATCATGGAAAGATCTGTAGGGCTTGGATGTGGAGAGTTGAGCTGTGGCTTAGGTGCATCACACATGACATAGAGACTGAGTGCCAGCGAATGTGGCCTTCTAGTCTGTAATTCTGCCGCTTCCGCGTTGAAGCGCAGGGTAGCAATGCTGTTTCTCGTAGGGCTGAGCAGCTCCAGGAATGGTTAAAGGCAAGGAAGTATGAAACTGTATATATGAGTATATATGTATATGTGTGGGTATGCGTATGTATATGTATGTATATGTTGATATGTGTATGTATAAGCATGTATATGTGCATGCATGAACGTTTATGTATGTATATGTGTATATGTGTAGATGGGCCATTCTTCGTCTGTTTCCTGGCGCTGCCTCACTGAGGCAGTAAGTAGCGCTCATGTATTATATTACTAATTCTACTACTACTAGTACTACTACTACTACTACACATGATGATGACAATGACAATGATAATGATAATAATATATATATATATATATATATATATATATATATATATATATATATATATATATATATATATATATATATATATATAAATATATATATATATATATATATATATATATGGGGATAGGGGATTAAGAATACTTCCCACGTATTCCCTGCGTGTCGTAGAAGGCGACTAAAGGGGGAGGGAGCGGGGGGCTGGAAATCCTCCCCTCTCGTTTTTTTTTTTTTTTAATTTTCCAAAAGAAGGAACAGAGAATTGGGCGAGGTGAGGGTATTCCCTCAAAGGCCCAGTCCTCTGTTCTTAATGCTACCTCGCTAACGCGGGAAATGGCGAATAGTTTAAACGAAAGAAAAAAGAATATATATATATATATATGTATATATATATATATATATATATATATATATATATATATATATATATATATATATATATATATATATTTTTTTTTTTTCTTTTTTTCTCTTTCTTTTCTTTCAAACTATTCGCCATTTCCCGCGTTAGCGAGGTAGCGTTAAGATCAGAGGAATGGGCCTTTGAGGGAATATCCTCACTTAGCCCCCTTCTCTGTTCCTTCTTTTGGAAAATTAAAAGAAAAAAAATGATGAGAGGGGAGGATTTCCAGCCCCCCGCTCCCTCCCCTTTTAGTCGCCTCCTACGAAACGCGGGGAACACGTGGGAAGTATTCTTTCTCCCCTATCCCCAGGGATAATATATATATGTATATATATATATATATATATATATATATATATATATATATATATATATATATATATATATATATATATATATATATATATATATATATATATATACATATATATTTTTTTTTTTTTTTTTTTATACTTTGTCGCTGTCTCCCGCGTTTGCGAGGTAGCGCAAGGAAACAGACGAAAGAAATGGCCCAACCCCCCCCCATACACATGTATATACATACGTCCACACACGCAAATATACATACCTACACAGCTTTCCATGGTTTACCCCAGACGCTTCACATGCCTTGATTCAATCCACTGACAGCACGTCAACCCCGGTATACCACATCGCTCCAATTCACTCTATTCCTTGCCCTCCTTTCACCCTCCTGCATGTTCAGGCCCCGATCACACAAAATCTTTTTCAATCCATCTTCC
>NC_092243.1:21143264-21186884 GCF_036320965.1 Panulirus ornatus | reverse complement strand
CCGTATTAAGTGAATTGTTCTAGATAACGTAGAGTGGATTTAGCAGCGGATGGAACCATGGAAGCGGAAGTGAGTCACAGGATGAGGGAGGGGGTGAGGTTTCTGGGAGCTTTGAGGAATGTGTGGAAGGCGAGAACGTTATCTCAGAGAGCAAAAATGGGTATGTTTGAAGAATATTGGTTCCAACAATGTTATATGGTTTCGAGGCGTGGGCTATGGATAGGGTTGTGCGGAGCATCGTGGAGGTGTTGGAAATGAGATGTTTGAGGACAATATGTGGTCTGAGGTGGTTTGATCGAGTAAGTAATGAAGGGGTAAGAGTGATGTGTGGTAATGAAAAGAGTGTGGTTGAGAGAGTAGAAGAGGGTGTATTGAAATGGCTTGGTCACATGGAGAGAATCAGTGAGGAAAGATTGACAAAGATGATATATGTGTCAGAGGTGAGGGGAACGAGAAGTGGGAGACCAAACTGGAGGTGGAAGGAGGCGTGCAAGGAGTAGAGTGAATTGGAACCATGTGGTATACCGGGGTCGACGTGCAGTCAGTGTATTGAACCATGGTATATGAAGCGTTTGGGGTAAACCATGTAAAGTTTTGAGGTGCCTGGATGTGGAAAGGGAGCTGTGGATTCGTTGCATTACAATGACAGTTAGTGACAGTGAGTGAATGAATGTGGCCTTTGAAGTCTTTTCTTAGCGCTACCTCTCGCGAGCGGGGGTTGGGGAGTGCCACATCTTGTGTGGCGGGGTGGCGACAGAATGGATGAAGGCAGCAATTATGAATATGTATATGTCTTTGTATGTATATGTTTGTATACGTTGAAATGTATAGGTATGTATATGTGCGTGCGTGGGCGTTTATATATATACTTCTGTATGTGGGTGGGTTGGGCCTTTCTTTCGTCTGTTTTCTTGAGCTACCTCGCTAACGCACGAGACAGCGATAAAGTATATTGATAATGAAAAAAAGACATACGTATACATGCACATGTATATATTCATATTTGCTTGACTTCATCCACTAATAGTGCTACCCCGTCCTACAGGAGACCAAATCTATGAAAGTGAAATCGTACTTGAGTAGGAGCTCATACAATTTTATTCAACATGTAATTTTTCTATACATGTGGCACGACATGTTTCGTGGAGTCAATCCACCTTATGAGGTGCCAGTACGTGGTAAAGTTATTTAAATCCCAGCATCACACTTGGTTCCCGTCGTCCAACACCAATCTCTCTAGGCCAAGCATTGTCTGCTATGTGTGGTCGTAACCCCTTGTAAGGGATATTAGTTAAGGACTCAGATGGCGGGGGGTTGACCTGGGAAGCTGGGTGTGTCATGAACAACTTTTCTTATGTTTTCGTATTATGTCAATTCTCCAATAATATATTTGTTAATCCTAATGCAAGGACGGGCTTTAAAATTGCTTGGGGCCAAATTAAGTTCTTAGTATTAGCAATTAAGACAGATTCAATAACGTTACCTGTTGCAGAATCATCAAAGGGGTATGGTAAATAGGGATTTTCAAGATCTACGGGGTGACTATTTTCATGGCAATGTGGATTGATCGCAATTTTGTGATCATCCCTACGTACTAAATGTCGATGCCAGTAACACCTCTCCGTTAGAGTCTTACCAGTCTGGCCTAAATGAATATATATTAAAATGTCTTGCATTTGACGGCGTAAACACTCCCAGTTGTCACATAATTTACCCTATTATTTATTGAGGTCTTGCCGATGGTGTTATTGTACTGGAAAGCAATATTACAAAAATTGTTTTTTTAGAACATGTCTTCAATTAGCTAAGTTGGGAGAATAGGGCAACACTAAACCTTTACACTTTTCCTTATTTGTCACATCTTTGTCACAAGAAGGCTAAGATGTCTTCATAGCTTTCCAGTAAGCTTTGTTCACAAACTAACTGGGATGATATAATTGTCTAAATATACGTCTTATATGACTGCGATCATCTACTAGGCCTATGGGATCACATATCTGTAGTGCTTTTAAGAACATAGACATGACTGCAGACATTTCTACAGATATATCATGTACCGAGAAATAAAGAATATAACTCTCGGAATTGGTAAGCTTCCTGTAGATTTTGAAGGACAAATGGTCAGACTCCGACCAGGCTTTCTACAATCTCAGAAATGCTAGAAGAGAACTGTCTTCCATCTATGATGACCCTGTCGTTGCTACCAACTATATGAGTGAAGCAAGAAGACGAACAAAAAAAAAAAATTATCAGAATGAGGAATTATCTGGAATGGAAATTAGACAAGATCTTTTACAAACGTTTATGGGCAAAAGCATCAAAGCCTCATAAGAATATCATCAATCATTCGTCCTATTCCTTCATCTAGGATGAAAAACTTTGTCTGGGATTGGACTCTCTTTCTCCTTCAAACCCACTGATACTTTTATTGTGAAACATATAGTGTCTAACTTGAAATCCACTAACTGGCCAACCTAGAACTTGATTTAGTTGTCCTGTTCAATTTTAATCAAAACTAGCCAGTTCGTGATTGTGAATACAGTGGACAATAGATGTAAAGTTCTGGATCTTTTAAAGGATAGTGAAACTTGTGAGAGATTAACATCCAATCTCCTTGATAATACAATAAAGACCTTCAACTCTTGAAACAACCAATTGTTAAATAAGCAGCCGGACATTCTGAAGGCAGAAAGGAGGGTTAGTCTCCCTCTTCCACATATATATGGTGATGGTGTCTCAAAAACTCATGAAGATGGATGGTCTCTCAGACCAATTACCTCCTCTGTTAATTCTTCTAGGTATAAATTAACTAAAAGTTATGTAGAAGAACAATGTTCAAGGAAAAACATCACCATCACATGATACTAATAGCTTAGATTTTGTAAACAGAATTAGGTACATTAATTTCTCTGATCATATACTCATTACTTTTCATATGAAATTGTTTTTCACTAAGGTCCGCATTGTTGAAACAGACACATATCTAAGGAGGAAGTCGCTGGATCTCAGTCTTGGCTTGCCCTGCCCATAAAAGCTTTCATTGACGTAGTTGCGCTTTGTGTTTCCAATAATGTTTTAATCTTTATAGACAGAACTTTGGTCGTGCCTTGGAAGGCCCACTTAGTCCTATTCTCAGTACCTTATTCATGGAATACTTTGAGACGGAAATTCCAGCTTTCATTAATAATCATCCAAAAGTATGGTTTAGATACGTTAATGATAGTGGTCCTTATAGCCATCTTCCAAGAATTGCGAAGTTTTCTTCAATGAATTGAATAACATCCACCCCACTATCAAATTCAAGTTTAATGAGGAAAAAGAAAGCTAACTGCCTTTTCTTGATGAGTTCAAAACAAGGGAATCTGATCATTTGTCCTTTAAGATCGACAGGAAGCTTGCCAACTCTGGGAGCTATATTCATTATTTCTCAGTGCATGATTCTTCTGTAAAAATGTCTATGTTATTAAGTCTATGTTATTAGGAGCACAACAGATATGTGATCCCATAAGCCTGGTTGACGAATGTAGTCATATAAGACGTATCGTTAAGCAGTTATGTTATCCTAAATAGTTTGTGAGCAATAATTACTGGAAGATATTTCATGCATCTAGTAACAAAGATATGACAAATGATGATGTCTAAATGTTTGGTGTTGCCCAAGTATTCTTCCAACTGTGCTAATGCAATACAGCTACTAAAAAAAAAGCTCTTTTATTGTTGCCTTTCAGTGCAATAACACCATCAGTAAGACCTTAATTAAAAGCAGGCCAAATCATCTATGCAAAGATGTAAGCATTGGCCAAACTAGAAAAAACTGTAACCGAGAGATGTTATTGGCAACGTCATTCAGTACACAGGGATGACCACAAAAATGCGATCCCTAAACACTGTCATGAAAATGATCATCATGTAGACCTTATAAATCAAGTCATTTCATACATTTCTGATGCTTATGCTATCCATAAAGTCATTGAATCTGTCTTAATTGCTAAACCTGAAATCTTTCATTTGTCCCAGGGCAACTTTAAAGCCCATCCTATTGTCAAACCAATTATTATAAAAGAAGAAGTGAAAATATAAAACAAATTGTCCAAGACACATCTAGTTACCCAGGCCAACTCCCACCACGTAGCCCCCATTAACCATATGGTACCCCCTACACTCCCTTAACTGTCACTGTCAGTCAGGTTAGTGTGTTGTCTATGATGGTAGATGCCAGACGGTACTTCTTTTGTGATGTTGGGATTTAAATAACTTTATCAGTTACTGGCACTTAATGAAGTGGATTGCCTCCATGAAACATGTTGTGCCACAAGCATAGAAAAAGTACATGTTAAATAATATCATATGAACTACTGAATTGCGATTTCACATTTATAGCTATCATAAGAACTTGTGCGAACATTATATATATATATATATATATATATATATATATATATATATATATATATATATATATATATATATATATATATATATATATATATATATATATATATATATATATATATATATATATATATATATATATATATATATATATATATATATATATATATATATATATGAACAAAGTGCATATGAACACGAACCTTCATAGAACATACAAACCTCCGACAGCCACGAACGAACCCGGGACCCTAGTGCAACAGGCGGAAGCGCTACTGCCAGGCTATGATCGCACTTGATAGAGAAATGACTATTCGAATACTATGTACTCGATTACCCCTCGTCTCATGTTGGTGAGCAACAGGGTCTAAAACGGTCATATCCTATTAGGCTCACACAGCCAGCAGATAGCGTTTTATCGAACCTAACTGTACAACGCAGAGGTATATGAATACGTTTTACGGTTGTACAGTTAGGTCAGGTAAAATGCTATCTGCTGGTTGTATGAGCCTGATGGGAAATGACCGGTGTAAACCCCGTTGCTCACCGAAGCAAGACAAAGGGTATTCGAGTATATAGCATTCAATTAGTCAACCATGGAAGCGGAAGTGGATCATAGGGAAGGGGAGGGGGCGAAAATTCTGGGAGCCTTGAAGAATGTGTGGAAGTCGAGAATATTATCTCGGAAAGCAAAAATGGGTATGTTTGAAGGAATAGTGGTTCCAACAATGTTGTATGGTTGCGAGGCGTGGGCTATGGATAGAGTTGTGCGCAGGAGGATGGATGTGCTGGAAATGAGATGTTTGAGGACAATGAGTGGTGTGAGGTGGTTTGATCGAGTAAGTAACGTAAGGGTAAGAGAGATGTGTGGAAATAAAAAGAGCGTGGTTGAGAGAGCAGAAGAGGGTGTTTTGAAATGGTTAGGGCACATGGAGAGAATGAGTGAGGAAAGATTGACCAAGAGGATATATGTGTCGGAGGTGGAGGGAACGAGGAGAAGAGGGAGACCAAATTGGAGGTGGAAAGATGGAGTGAAAAAGATTTTGTGTGATCGGAGCCTGAACACGCAGGAGGGTGAAAGGAGGGCAAGGAATAGAGTGAATTGGAGCGATGTGGTATACCGGGGTTGACGTGCTGTCAGTGGATTGAATCAAGACATGTGAAGCGTCTGGGGTAAACCATGGAAAGCTGTGTAGGTATGTATATTTGCGTGTGTGAACGTATGTATATACATGTGTATGGGGGGGGGTTGGGCCATTTCTTTCGTCTGTTTCCTTGCGCTACCTCGCAAACGCGGGAGACAGCGACAAAGTAAAAAAAAAAAAAAGAAAAAAAAAAAAATATATATATATATATATATATATGTATATATATATACATATATATATATATATATATATATATATATATATATATATATATATATATATAAATATATATATATATATATATATATATATATATATATATATATATATATACAATTGACTTGTACAAAGGCAAAAGGGATAAGAGTGAGTGCTCAAATTACAGAGGTATAAGTTTGTTGAGTATTCCTGGTAAATTATATGGGAGGGTATTGATTGAGAGGGTGAAGGCATGTACAGAGCATCAGATTGGGGAAGAGCAGTGTGGTTTCAGAAGTGGTAGAGGATGTGTGGATCAGGTGTTTGCTTTGAAGAATGTATGTGAGAAATACTTAGAAAAGCAAATGGATTTGTATGTAGCATTTATGGATCTGGAGAAGGCATATGATAGAATTGATAGAGATGCTCTGTGGAAGGTATTACGAATATATGGTGTGGGAGGAAAGTTGTTAGAAACAGTGAAAAGTTTTTATCGAGGATGTAAGGCATGTGTACGTGTAGGAAGAGAGGAAAGTGATTGGTTCTCAGTGAATGTAGGTTTGCGGCAGGGGTGTGTGATGTCTCCATGGTTGCTTAATTTGTTTATGGATATATATATATATATATATATATATATATATATATATATTTTTTTTTCTTTCATACTATTCGCCATTTCCCGCATTAGCGAGATAGCGTTGAGAACAGAGGACTGGGCCTTTGAGGGAATATCCTCAAACACCCTCTTCTGCTCTCTCAACCACGCTCTTTTTATTTCCACACATCTCTCTTACCCTTACGTTACTTACTCGATCAAACCACCTCACACCACACATTGTCCTCAAACATCTCACTTCCAGCACATCCATCCTCCTGCGCACCACTCTATCCATAGCCCACGCCTCGCAACTATACAACATAGTTGGAACCACTATTCTTTCAAACATACCCATTTTTGCTTTCCGAGATAATGTTGTCGACTTCTACACATTCTTCAAGGCTCCCAGAATTTTCGCCCCCTCCCCTACCCTATGATCCACTTCCGCTTCCATGGTTCCCTCCGCTGCCAGATCCACTCCCATATATCTAAAACACTTCACTTCGTCCAGTTTTTCTCCATTCAAACTCACCTCCCAATTGACTTGACCCTCAACCCGACTGTACCTAATAAACTTGCTCTTATTCACATTTACTCTTAACTTTCTTGTTTCACACACTTTACCAAACTCAGTCACCAGCTTCTGCAGTTTCTCACATGAATCAGCCACCAGCGCTGTATCATCAGCGAACAACTGACTCACTTCCCAAGCTCTCTCATCCCCATAACTTATATATATATATATATATATATATATATATATATATATATATATATATATATATATTTTTTTTTTTTTTTTGCTTTGTCGCTGTCTCCAGCGTTTGCGAGGTAGCGCAAGGAAACAGACGCGAAAGAAATGGCCCAACCCGCCCCCATACACATGTATATACATACGTCCACACACGCAAATATACATACCTACACAGCTTTCCATGGTTTACCCCAGACGCTTCCCATGCCTTGATTCAATCCACTGACAGCACGTCAACCCCGGTATACCACATCGCTCCAATTCACTCTATTCCTTGCCCTCCTTTGACCCTCCTGCATGTTCAGGCCCCGATCACACAGAATCTCTTTCACTCCATCTTTCCACCTCCAATTTGGTGTCCCTCTTCTCCTCGTTCCCTCCACCTCCGACACATATATCCTCTTGGTTAATCTTTCCTCACTCATTCTCTCCATGTGCCCAAACCATTTCAAAACACCCTCTTCTGCTCTCTCAACCACACTCATTTCATTACCACACACCTCTCTTACCCTTTCATTGCTTACTCGATGAAACCACCTCACACCACATACTGTTCTCAAACATCTCATTTCCAACACATCCACCCTCCTCCGCACAACTCTATCTATAGCCCACGCCTCACAACCATACAACACTGTTGTACCCACTATTCCATGAAACATACCCATTTTTGCTTTCCGAGATAACATTCTCGCCTTCCACAAATTTTTCAACGCTCCCAGAACTATCGCCCCCACCCCCACCCTATGACTCACTTCCGCTTCCATGGTTCCATCTGCTGCCAAATCCACTACCAGATATCTAAAACACTTCACTTCCTCCAGTTTTCCTCCATTCAAACGTACCTCACAATTGACTTGTCCCTCAACCCTACTGTACCTAAAACCCTTGCTCTTATTCACATTTACTTTCAGCTTTCTTCTTTCACACACTCAGTCTTCAGTTTCTGCAGTTTCTCACCCGAATCAGCCTCCAGCGCTGTATCATCAGCGAACAACAACTGACTCACTTCCCAAGCTCTCTCATCCACAACAGACTGCATACTTGCCGCTCTTTCCAAAACTTTTGCATTCACCTCCCTAATAACCCCATCCATAAACAAGTTAACCAGCCATGGAGATATTACACACCGCTGCCGCAAACATACATTCACCGAGAACTAATCACTTTCCTCTCTCCCTACTCGTACACATGCCTTACATCCTTCAGAAAAACTTTTCACTGCTTCTAACAACTTGCCTCCCACACCACAGAGCATCTCTGTCAACTTTATCATATGCCTTCTCGCCTTCTCAGATCCATTAATGCTACATACAAATCCATTTGCTTTTCTAAGTATTTCTCACATACATTCTTCAAAGCAAACACCTGATCCACACATCCTCTACCACTTCTTAAACCACACTGCTCTTCCCCAATCTGATGCTATGTACATGCCTTCACCCTCTCAATCAATACCCTCCCATATAAATTCCCTGGAATACTCAACAAACTTATACCTGTGTAATTTGAGCACTCACCTTTATCCCCTTTGCCTTTGTACAATGGCACTATGCAAGTATTCCGCCAATCCTCAGGCACCTCCTCATGAGTCATACATACTTTAAATAACTTTACCAACCAGTCAATAATACAGTCACCCCCTTTTTTGATAAATTCCAATGCAATACCATCCAAACCCGCTGCCTTGCCGGCTTTCATCTTTCGTAAAGCTTTTACCACCTTTCTCTGTTTACCAAATCATTCTCCCTAACCCTCTCACTTTGCACACCACCTCGACCAAAATTACCTATATCTGCTACTCTATCTTCAAGCGCATTCAACAAACCTTCAAAATACTCACTCCATCACCTTCTCACGTCACCACGACTTGTTATCATCTCCCCATTAGCTCCCTTCACTGATGTTCCCATTTGTTCCCTTGTCGCACGCACTTTATTTACGTCCTTCCAAAACATCTTTTTATCCTCCCTACAATTTAATGATACTCTCTCACCCCAGTTCTCATTTACCCTCTTTTTCACATATTGCACCTTTCTCTTGACCTCCTGCCTCTTTCTTTTATACATCTCCTACTCATTTGCATTATTTCTCTGTAAAAATAGTCCAAATGCCTCTCTTTTATCTTTCATTAATAATCTTACTTCATCCCACCACTCACTACCCTGTCTAATCTGCCTACCTCCTACACTTCTCATGCCACAAGCATCTTTTTGCGCAGTCCATCACTACTTCCCTAAATACATCCCATTCCTCCACTAACTCCCCTAACCTCCTTTGTTCTCACGTTTTTTCCATTCTGCACTCATTCTCTACTGGTACTTCCTCGTACAAGTATCCTTCCCTAGCTGACTTACTCTCACCACTCTCTTCACCCCAACACTCTCTCTTCTTTTCTGAATACCTCTAAAAATCTTCACCTTTGCCTCCACAGGATAATGTTCAAACATTTCTGCAGTTACACCTCTCAGCACATTAACATCCAAAAGTCTCTCTTTCACGCGCCTATCAATTAACACGTAATCCATTAACGCTCTCTGGCCATCTCTCCTACTTATATACGTATACTTATGTATATATCTCTTTTTAAACCAGGTATTCCCGATCATCACTCCTTTTTCAGCGCAGACAACTTCAAGCTCTTCACCATATCGTTTTACAACACTGAACACCCCATGTACATCAATTATTCCCTCAACTGCCACATTACTCACCTTTGCATTCAAATCACCCATCACTATAACCAGGTCACGTGCATAAAAACTACTAACACACTCACTCCTCTTCTCTCAAAACACTTTCTCTCATTATCTTTCTGCTCATGCCCAGGTGCATATGCACCAATAATCACCAATCTCTCTCCATCCACTTTCGAATTTACCCTTATCAATGTAGAGTCTTCTTTCTTACACTCTATCACATACTCCCACCACTCCTGTTTCAGGAGTATATATATAAATATATATATATATATATATATATATATATATATATATATATATATATATATATATATATATATATATATATATATATATATATGTATATATATATATATTTTACCAAAAGAAGGAACAGAGAACGAGGCCAGGTGAGGATATTCCATTAGAAGCCCAGTCCTCTGTTCTTAACGCTACCTTGCTAAGGCGCGAAATGGCGAATAGTATAAAAAAAGAAAATATATATATATATATATATATATATATATATATATATATATATATATATATATATATTCATATATGTGTATATATTTACATATATATATATATATATATATATATATATATATATATATATATATATATATATATATATATATATATATATATATATATATATATATATATATATATATATATATATATATGTGAGAGAGCTTGGGAAGTGAGTCAGTTGTTGTTCGTTGATGATACAGCGCTGGTGGCTGTTTCATGTGAGAAACTGCAGAAGCTGGTGACTGAGTTTGGTAAAGTGTGTGAAAGAAAAAACTTAAGAGTAAATGTGAATAAGAGCAAGGTTATTAGGTACAGTAGGGTTGAGGGTCAAGTCAATTGGGAGGTAAGTTTGAATGGAGAAAAACTGGAGGAAGTAAAGTGTTTTAGATATCTGTGAGTGGATCTGGCAGCGGCTGGACCCATAGAAGCGGAAGTGGATCATAGGATGGGGGACGGGGCGAAAATTCTGGGAGCCTTGAAGAATGTGTGGAAGTCGAGAACATTATCTCGGAAAGCAAAAATGCGTATGTTTGAAGGAATAGTGGCTCCAACAAAGTTGTATGGTTGCGAGGCGTGGGCTATGGATAGAGTTGTGCGCAGGAGGATGGATGTGCTGGAAATGAGATGTTTGAGGACAATGTGTGGTGTGAGGTGGTTTGATCGACTAAGTAACGTAAGGGTAAGAGAGTTGTGTGGAAATGAAAAGAGCGTGGTTGAGAGAGCAGAAGAGGGTGTTTTGAAATGGTTTGGGCACATGGAGAGAATGAGTGAGGAAAGATTGACCAAGAGGATATATGTGTCGGAGGGAACGATGAGAAGTGGGAGACCAAATTTTAGGTGGAAATATGGAGTGAAAAAGATTTTGTGTGATCGGGGCCTGAACATGCAGGAGGGTGAAAGGAGGGCAAGGAATAGAGTGAATTGGATGGATGTGGTATACCGGGGTTGACGTGCTGTCAGTGAATTGAATCAGGGCATGTGAAGCGTCTGGGGTAAACCATGGAAAGCTGTGTAAGTATGTATATTTGCGTGTGTGGACGTATGTATATACATGTGTATGGGGGTGGGTTTGGCCACTTCTTTCGTCTGTTTCCTTGCGCTACCTCGCAAACGCGGGAGACAGCGACAAAGAAAAAAAAAATATATATATATATATATATATATATATATATATATATATATATATATATATATATATATATATATATATATATATATATATATATATATATAAATATATATATATATATATATATATATATATATATATATATATATATATATATATATATATACATATATATATATATATATTATCCCTGGGGATACGCGAGAAAGAATACTTCCCACGTATTCCCTGCGTGTCGTAGAAGGCGACTAAAAGGGGAGTGAGCGGGGTGCTGGAAATCCTCCCCTCTCGTTTTTTTTTTAATTTTCCAAAAGAAGGAACAGAAAATTGGGCCAGGTGAGGGTATTCCCTCAAGGCCCAGTCCTCTGTTCTTAACGCTACCTCGCTAATGCGGGAAATGGCGAATAGTTTGAAAGAAAAAAAAAAAAAAAAAAATATATATATATATATATATATATATATATATATATATATATATATATATATATATATATATATATATATATATGTATATATATATATATATATATATATATATATATATATATATTTTTTTTTTTTTTTTTTTTTTTTTTTTTATACTTTGTCGCTGTCTCCCGCGTTTGCGAGGTATATATATATATATATATATATATATATATATATATATATATATATATATATATATATATATATATATATATATATATATATATATATATTTTTTTTTTTTTTTTTTATACTTTGTCGCTGTCTCCCGCATTTGCGAGGTAGCGCAAGGAAACAGACGAAAGAAATGGCCCAACCCCCCCCCATACACATGTACATACACACGTCCACACACGCAAATATACATACCTACACAGCTTTCCATGGTTTACCCCAGACGCTTCACATGCCTTGATTCAATCCACTGACAGCACGTCAACCCCTGTATACCACATCGCTCCAATTCACTCTATTCCTTGCCCTCCTTTCACCCTCCTGCATGTTCAGGCCCCGATCACACAAAATCTTTTTCACTCCATCTTTCCACCTCCAATTTGGTCTCCCTCTTCTCCTCGTTCCCTCCACCTCCGACACGAATATCCTCTTGGTCAATCTTTCCTCACTCATTCTCTCCATGTGCCCAAACCATTTCAAAACACCCTCTTCTGCTCTCTCAACCACGCTCTTTTTATTTCCACACATCTCTCTTACCCTTACGTTACTTACTCGATCAAACCACCTCACACCACACATTGTCCTCAAACATCTCATTTCCAGCACATCCATCCTCCTGCGCACAACTCTATCCATAGCCCACGCCTCGCAACCATACAGCATTGTTGGAACCACTATTCCTTCAAACATACCCATTTTTGCTTTCCGAGATAATGTTCTCGACTTCCACACATTTTTCAAGGCTCCCAAAATTTTCGCCCCCTCCCCACCCTATGATCCACTTCCGCTTCCATGGTTCCATCCGCTGACAGATCCACTCCCAGATATCTAAAACACTTCACTTCCTCCAGTTTTTCTCCATTCAAACTCACCTCCCAATTGACTTGACCCTCAACCCTACTGTACCTAATAACCTTGCTCTTATTCACATTTACTCTTAACTTTCTTCTTCCACACACTTTACCAAACTCAGTCACCAGCTTCTACAGTTTCTCACATGAATCAGCCACCAGCGCTGTATCATCAGCGAACAACAACTGACTCACTTCCCAAGCTCTCTCATCCCCAACAGACTTCATACTTGCCCCTCTTTCCAGGACTCTTGCATTTACCTCCCTAACAACCCCATCCATAAACAAATTAAACAACCATGGAGACATCACACACCCCTGCCGCAAACCTACATTCACTGAGAACCAATCACTTTCTTCTCTTAATAAACGTACACATGCCTTACATCCTCGATAAAAACTTTTCACTGCTTCTAACAACTTGCCTCCCACACCATATATTCTTAATACCTTCCACAGAGAATCTCTATCAACTCTATCATATGCCTTCTCCAGATCCATAAATGCTACATACAAATCCATTTGCTTTTCTAAGTATTTCTCACATACATTCTTCAAAGCAAACACCTGATCCACACATCCTCTACCACTTCTGAAACCGCACTGCTCTTCCCCAATCTGATGCTCTGTACATGCCTTCACCCTCTCAATCAATACCCTCCCATATAATTTACCAGGAATACTCAACAAACTTATACCTCTGTAATTTGAGCACTCACTCTTATCCCCTTTGCCTTTGTACAATGGCACTATGCACGCATTCCGCCAATCCTCAGGAACCTCACCATGAGTCATACATACATTAAATAACCTTACCAACCAGTCAACAATACAGTCACCCCCTTTTTTAATAAATTCCACTGCAATACCATCCAATCCTGCTGCCTTGCCGGCTTTCATCTTCCGCAAAGCTTTTACTACCTCTTCTCTGTTTACCAAATCATTTTCCCTAACCCTCTCACTTTGCACACCACCTCGACCAAAACACCCTATATCTGCCACTCTGTCATCAGACACATTCAACAAACCTTCAAAATACTCATTCCATCTTCTTCTCACATCACCACTACTTGTTATCACCTCCCCATTTACGCCTTTCACTGAAGTTCCCATTTGCTCCCTTGTCTTACGCACCCTATTTAACTCCTTCCAGAACATCTTTTTATTCTCCCTAAAATTTACTGATAGTCTCTCACCCCAACTCTCATTTGCCCTTTTTTTCACCTCTTGCACCTTTCTCTTGACCTCCTGTCTCTTTCTTTTATACTTCTCCCACTCAATTGCATTTTTTCCCTGCAAAAATCGTCCAAATGCCTCTCTCTTCTCTTTCACTAATACTCTTACTTCTTCATCCCACCACTCACTACCCTTTCTAAACAGCCCACCTCCCACTCTTCTCATGCCACAAGCATCTTTTGCGCAATCCATCACTGATTCCCTAAATACATCCCATTCCTCCCCCACTCCCCTTACTTCCATTGTTCTCACCTTTTTCCATTCTGTACACAGTCTCTCCTGGTACTTCCCCACACAGGTCTCCTTCCCAAGCTCACTTACTCTCACCACCTTCTTCACCCCAACATTCACTCCTCTTTTCTGAAAACCCATACTAATCTTCACCTTAGCCTCCACAAGATAATGATCAGACATCCCTCCAGTTGCACCTCTCAGCACATTAACATCCAAAAGTCTCTCTTTCGCACGCCTGTCAATTAACACGTAATCCAATAACGCTCTCTGGCCATCTCTCCTACTTACATAAGTATACGGGGAGTGATCATCCTCCTCGAAGGCTCAGAGTGGGGTGCCTAAATGTGTGTGGATGTAACCAAGATGTGAAAAAAGGAGAGATAGGTAGTATGTTTGAGGAAAGGAACCTGGATGTTTTGGCTCTGAGTGAAACGAAGCTCAAGGGTAAAGGGGAAGAGTGGTTTGGAAATGTCTGGGGAGTGAAGTCAGGGGTTAGTGAGAGGACAAGAGCAAGGGAAGGAGTAGCAATACTCCTGAAACAGGAGTTGTGGGAGTATGTGATAGAATGTAAGAAAGTAAATTCTCGATTAATATGGGTAAAATTGAAAGTTGATGGAGAGAGGTGGGTGATTATTGGTGCATATGCACCTGGGCATGAGAAGAAAGATCATGAGAGGCAAGTGTTTTGGGAGCAGCTGAATGAGTGTGTTAGCGGTTTTGATGCACGAGACCGGGTTATAGTGATAGGTGATTTGAATGCAAAGGTGAGTAATGTGGCAGTTGAGGGAATAATTGGTATGCATGGGGTGTTCAGTGTTGTAAATGGAAATGGTGAAGAGCTTGTAGATTTATGTGCTGAAAAAGGACTGATGATTGGGAATACCTGGTTTAAAAAGCGAGATATACATAAGTATATATATATATATATATATATATATATATATATATATATATATATATATATATATATATATATATATATATATATATATATATATATATATATATATATATATATATATATATATATATATATATATATATATATATATATATATATATATATATTTTTTTTTTTTTTTTTTTTTTTTTTTTTATACTTTGTCGCTGTCTCCCGCGTTTGCGAGGTAGCGCAAGGAAACAGACGAAAGAAATGGCCCAACCCCCCCCCATACACATGTACATACACACGTCCACACACGCAAATATACATACCTACACAGCTTTCCATGGTTTACCCCAGACGCTTCACATGCCTTGCTTCAATCCACTGACAGCACGTCAACCCCTGTATACCACATGACTCCAATTCACTCTATTTCTTGCCCTCCTTTCACCCTCCTGCATGTTCAGGCCCCGATCACACAAAATCTTTTTCACTCCATCTTTCCACCTCCAATTTGGTCTCCCTCTTCTCCTCGTTCCCTCCACCTCCGACACATATATCCTCTTGGTCAATCTCTCCTCACTCATTCTCTCCATGTGCCCAAACCATTTCAAAACACCCTCTTCTGCTCTCTCGACCACGCTCTTTTTATTTCCACACATCTCTCTTACCCTTACGTTACTTACTCGATCAAACCACCTCACACCACACATTGTCCTCAAACATCTCATTTCCAGCACATCCATCCTCCTGCGCACATCTCTATCCATAGCCCACGCCTCGCAACCATACAGCATTGTTGGAACCACTATTCCCTCAAACATACCCATTTTTGCTTTCCGAGATAATGTTCTCGACTTCCACACATTTTTCAAGGCTCCCAAAATTTTCGCCCCCTCCCCCACCCTATGATCCACTTCCGCTTCCATGGTTCCATCCGCTGACAGATCCACTCCCAGATATCTAAAACACTTCACTTCCTCCAGTTTTTCTCCATTCAAACTCACCTCCCAATTGACTTGACCCTCACCCCTACTGTACCTAATAACCTTGCTCTTATTCACATTTACTCTCAACTTTCTTCTTCCACACACTTTACCAAACTCAGTCACCAGCTTCTGCAGTTTCTCACATGAATCAGCCACCAGCGCTGTATCATCAGCGAACAACAATTGACTCACTTCCCAAGCTCTCTCATCCCCAACAGACTTCATACTTGCCCCTCTTTCCAGGACTCTTGCATTTACCTCCCTTACAACCCCATCCATAAACAAATTAAACAACCATGGAGACATCACACACCCCTGCCGCAAACCTACATTCACTGAGAACCAATCACTTTCCTCTCTTCCTACACGTACACATGCCTTACATCCTCGATAAAAACTTTTCACTGCTTCTAACAACTTGCCTCCCACACCATATATTCTTAATACCTTCCACAGAGCATCTCTATCAACTCTATCATATGCCTTCTCCAGATCCATAAATGCTACATACAAATCCATTTGCTTTTCTAAGTATTTCTCACATACATTCTTCAAAGCAAACACCTGATCCACACATCCTCTACCACTTCTGAAACCGCACTGCTCTTCCCCAATCTGATGCTCTGTACATGCCTTCACCCTCTCAATCAATACCCTCCCATATAATTTACCAGGAATACTCAACAAACTTATACCTCTGTAATTTGAGCACTCACTCTTTTCCCCTTTGCCTTTGTACAATGGCACTATGCACGCATTCCGCCAATCCTCAGGCACCTCACCATGAGTCATACATACATTAAATAACCTTACCAACCAGTCAACAATACAGTCACCCCCTTTCTTAATAAATTCCACTGCAATACCATCCAAACCCGCTGCCTTGCCGGCTTTCATCTTCCGCAAAGCTTTTACTACCTCTTCTCTGTTTACCAAATCATTTTCCCTAACCCTCTCACTTTGCACACCACCTCGACCAAAACACCCTATATCTGCCACTCTGTCATCAGACACATTCAACAAACCTTCAAAATACTCATTCCATCTCCTTCTCACATCACCGCTACTTGTTATCACCTCCCCATTTACGCCCTTCACTGAAGTTCCCATTTGCTCCCTTGTCTTACGCACCCTATTTACCTCCCTCCAGAACATCTTTTTATTCTCCCTAAAATTTACTGATAGTCTCTCACCCCAACTCTCATTTGCCCTTTTTTTCACCTCTTGCACCTTTCTCTTGACCTCCTGTCTCTTTCTTTTATACTTCTCCCACTCAATTGCATTTTTTCCCTGCAAAAATCGTCCAAATGCCTCTCTCTTCTCTTTCACTAATACTCTTACTTCTTCATCCCACCACTCACTACCCTTTCTAAACAGCCCACCTCCCACTCTTCTCATGCCACAAGCATCTTTTGCGCAATCCATCACTGATTCCCTAAATACATCCCATTCCTCCCCGACTCCCCTTACTTCCATTGTTCTCACCTTTTTCCATTCTGTACACAGTCTCTCCTGGTACTTCCCCACACAGGTCTCCTTCCCAAGCTCACTTACTCTCACCACCTTCTTCACCCCAACATTCACTCCTCTTTTCTGAAAACCCATACTAATCTTCACCTTAGCCTCCACAAGATAATGATCAGACATCCCTCCAGTTGCACCTCTCAGCACATTAACATCCAAAAGTCTCTCTTTCGCACGCCTGTCAATTAACACGTAATCCAATAACGCTCTCTGGCCATCTCTCCTACTTACATAAGTATACTTATGTATATCTCGCTTTTTAAACCAGGTATTCCCAATCATCAGTCCTTTTTCAGCACATAAATCTACAAGCTCTTCACCATTTCCATTTACAACACTGAACACCCCATGTATACCAATTATTCCCTCAACTGCCACATTACTCACCTTTGCATTCAAATCACCCATCACTATAACCCGGTCTCGTGCATCAAAACCGCTAACACACTCATTTAGCTGCTCCCAAAACACTTGCCTCTCATGATCTTTCTTCTCATGCCCCATATATATATATATATATATATATATATATATATATATATATATATATATATATATATATATATATTTAACTAAAATATATATGAATATATATATATATATATTTTTTTTTTTTTATATACTTTGTCGCTGTCTCCCGCGTTTGCGAGGTAGCGCAAGGAAACAGACGAAAGAAATGGCCCAACCCACCTCCATACACATGTATATACATTCACATCCACACACGCAAATATACATACCTATACATCTCAATGTACACATATATATACACACACAGACCCATACATATATACCCATGTACACAATTCACACTGCCTTTATTCATTCCCATCGCCACCTCGCCACACAAGGAATACCATCCCCCTCCCACCTCATGTGTGCAAGGTAGCGCTAAGAAAAGACAACAAAGGCCCCATTCGTTCACACTCAGTCTCCAGCTGTCATGCAATAATGCCCGAAACCACAGCTCCCGCTCCACATCCTAGCCCCAATCAACCTTCCACGGCTCACCCCAGACGCTTCACATGCCCTGATTCAATCCACTGACAGCACGTCAACCCCGGTATAACACATCGATCGAATTCACTCTATTCCTTGCCCTCCTTTCACCCTCCTGCATGTTCAGGCCCCGATCACACAAAATCTTTTTCACTCCATATTTCAACCTAAAATTTGGTCTCCCACTTCTCGTCGTTCCCTCCACCTCCGACACATATATCCTCATGGTCAATCTTTCCTCACTCATTCTCTCCATGTGCCCAAACCATTTCAAAATATCCTCTTCTGCTCTCTCAACCACGCTCTTTTTATTTCCACACATCTCTCTTACCCATACGTTACTTAGTCGATCAAACCACCTCACACCACACATTGTCCTCAAACATCTCATTTCCAGCACATCCATCCTCCTGCACACAACTCTATCCATAGCCCACGCCTCGCAACCATACAACATTGTTGGAACCACTATTCCTTCAAACATAACCATTTTTGCTTTCCGAGATAATGTTCTCGACTTCCACACATTCTTCAAGGCTCCCAGGATTTTCGCCCCCTCCCCCACCCTATGATCCACTTCCGCTTCAGTGGTTCCATCCGCTGCCAGATCCACTCCCAGATATCTAAAACACTTTACTTCCTCCAGTTTTTCCCCATTCAAAATTACCTCCCAATTGACTTGACCGTCAACCCTACTGTACCTAACAACCTTGCTCTTATTCACATTTACTCTTAACTTTCTTCTTTCACACACTTTACCAAACTCCAGCTTCTGCAGTTTCTCACATGAATCAGCCACCAGCGCTGTATCATCAGCGAACACCAACTGACTCACTTCCCAAGCTCTCTCATCCCCAACAGACTTCATACTTGCCCCTCTTTCCAACACTCTTTCATTCACCTCCCTAACAACCCCATCCATGAACAAATTAAACAACCATGGGGCCATCACACCCTGCCCCAAACCTACATTCACTGTGAACCAGTCACTTTCCTCTCTTCCTACACGTACACATGCCTTACATCCTCGATAAAAACTTTTCACTGCTTCTAACAACTTGCCTCCAACACCATATATTCTTAATACCTTCCACAGAGCATCTCTATCAACTCTATCATATGCCTTCTCCCAATCCATAAATGCTACATACAAATCCATTTGCTTTTCTAAGTATTTCTCACATACATTCTTCAAAACACACACCTGATCCACACATCCTCTACCACTTCTGAAACCACACTGCTCTTCCCCAATCTGATGCTCTGTACATGCCTTCACCCTCTCAATCAATACCCTCCCATATAATTTACCAGGCATACTCAACAAACTTATACCTCTATAATTTGAGCACTCACTCTTATCCCCTTTGCCTTTGTACAATGGCACTATGCACGCATTCCGCCAATCCTCAGGCACCTCACCATGAGTCATACATACATCAAATAACCTTACCAACCAGTATATAATACAGTCACCCCCTTTTTTAATAAATTCCACTGCAATACCATCAAAACCTGCTGCCTTGCCGGCTTTCATCTTAAGCAAAGCTTTTACTACCTCTTCTCTGTTTACCAAATCATTTTCCCTAACCCTCTCACTTTGCACACCACCTCGACCAAAACACCCTATATTTGCCACTCTATCATCAAACACATTCAACAAACCTTCAACCATCTCCTTTTCACATCACCACTACTTGTTATCACCTCCCCATTTGCGCTCTTCACTGAAGTTTCCATTTGCTCCCTTGTCTTATATATATATATATATATATATATATATATATATATATATATATATATATATATATATATATATATATATATATATATATATATATATATATATATATATATATATATATATATATATATATATATATATATATATATATATATATATATATATATATATATATATATATATATATATATATATATATATATATATATATATATATATATGTATATATATATATATATATATATATATATATATATATATATATATATATATATATATATATATATATATATATATATATATATATATATATATATATATATATATATATATATATATATATATATATATATATATATATACATATATATATATATATATATATATATATATATATATATATATATATATATGTATATATATATATATATATATTATCCCTGGGGATAGGGGATGAAGAATACTTCCCACGTATTCCCTGCGTGTCGTATAAGGCGACTAAAAGGGGATGGAGCAGGAGGCTGGAAATCCTCCCCTCTCGTTTTTTTTTTTCTTTTTTTTAATTTTCCAAAAGAAGGAACAGAGGGGGGCCAGGTGAGGATATTCCACAAAGTCCCAGTCCTCTGTTCTTAACGCTACCTCGCTAATGCGGAAAATGGCGGGTAGTTTAAAAAAAAAAAGAAAATATAAATATATATATATATATATATATATATATATATATATATATATTTATTTTATTTATTTATTTATTTTCCTTTGTCGCTGCTTCCCGCGTTTGCAAGGTAGCGCAAGGAAACAGACGAAGGAATGGCCCAACCCGCCCACATACACATGTATATACATACACGTCCACACACGCAAATTTACATACCTATACATCTCAGTGTACACATATATATACTCACTCAGACATATACATATATACACATATACATAATTAATACTGTCTGCCTTTGTTTGTTCCCATCGCCACCTAGCCACACATCATGTGTGCGAAATAGCGCTAGGAAAAGACACCAAAGGCCCCATTCGTTCACACTCAGTCTCTAGCTGTCATGTAATAATGCACCGAAATCATAGCTTCCTTTCCACATCCAGGCCCCACACAACTTTCCATGGTTTGCCCCAGACGCTTCACATGCCCTGGTTGAATCCATTGACAGCTCGCCGACACCGGTATACCACATCGTTCCAATTACCTCAATTCCTTGCACGCCTTCCACCCTCCTGCATGTTCAGGCCCCGATCACTCAAAATCTTTTTCACTCCATCTTTCCACCTCCAATTTGGTCTCCCACTTCTCCTCGTTTCTTCTACCTCTGACACATATATCCTCTTCGTCAATCTTTCCTCACTCATTCTCTCCATGTGACCAAACCATTTCAAAACACCCTCTTCTGCTCTCTCAACCACATTCTTTTTGTTTCCACACATCTCTCTTACCCTTCCATTACTTACTCGATCAAACCACCTCACACCACATATTGTCCTCAAACATCTCATTTCCAGCACATCCACCCTCCTGCGCACAACTCTATCCATAGCCCACGCCTCGCAACAATACAACATTGTTCGAATCACTATTTCTTCAAACATACCCATTTTTGCTTTCTGATATAATGTTCCCGACTTCCAAACATTCTTCAAGGTTCCCAGGATTTTCGCCCCCTCCCCGGCCCTATGATTCACTTCCGTTTCCATGGGTCCATCCGCTGCCAGATCCACTCCCAGATATCTAAAATACTTTACTTCCTCCAGTTTTTCTCCATTCAAACTTACCTCCCAATTGACTTGACCCTCAACCCTACTGTACCTAATAACCTTTCTCTTATTCACATTTACTCTTAACTTTCTTCTTTCACACACTTTACCAAACTCAGTCACCAGCTCCTGCAGTTTCTTACAACAGACTGCATACTTGCCCCTCTTTCCAAAACTCTTGCATTCACCTTCCTAACAACCCCATCCATAAACAAGTTAAACAAACATGGAGACATCACACACCCCTGCTGCAAACCTACATTCACTGAGAACCAATCACTTTCCTCTCTTCCTACACGTACACATGCCTTACATCCTCGATAAAAACTTTTTCACTGCTTCTAACAACTTGCCTCCCACACCATATATCCTCAGTACCTTCCACAGAGCATCTCTATCAACTCTATCATATGCCTTCTCCCGATCCATAAATGCTACGTACAAATCCATTGGTTTTTAAGTATTTCTCACATACATTCTTCAAAGCAAAAACCGGATCCAAACATCCTCTGCCACTTCTGAAACCACACTGCTCTTCCACAATCTGATGCTCTGTACATGCCTTCACCCTCTCAATCAATACCCTCCCATATAATTTACCAGGAATACTCAACAAATTTCTACCTCTGTAATTTGAGCACTCACTCTTATCCCCTTTGCCTTTGTACAATGGCACTATGCAAGCATTCCGCCAATCCTCAGGCACCTCACCATGAATCATACATACCTTAAATAACCTTACCAACCAGTCAACAATACAGTCACCCACTTTTTTTAATAAATTCCACTGCAATACCATCCAAACCTGCTGCCTTGCCGGCTTTCATCTTCCGCAAAGCTTTTACTACCTCTTCTCTATTTACCAAATCATTTTCCCTAACCCTCTCACTTTGCACACCACCTCGACCAAAACACCCTATATCTGCCACTCTATCATCAAACACATTCAACAAACCTTCAAAATACTCACTCCATCTCCTTCTCACATCACCACGACTTGTTATCACCTCCCCATTAGCCCCCTTCGCTGAAGTTCCCATTTGCTCCCTTGTCTTACGCACTTTATTTACCTCCTTCCCGAACATCTTTTTTTTCTCCCTCAAATTTAATGATACTCTCTCATCCCAACTCTCATTTGCCCTCTTTTTCACATCTTGCACCTTTCTCTTGACCTCCTGCCTCTTTCTTTTATACCTCTCCCACTCATTTGCATTTTTTCCCAGAAAAAATCGTCCAAATGCTTCTCTCTTCTCTTTCACTAATAATCTTACTTTTTCATCCCACCACTCACTACATTTTCTAATCAACCCACCTCCCACGCTTCTCATGCCACAAGCATCTTTTGCGCAAGCCATCACTGCTTCCGTAAATACATTCCATTCCTCCCCCACTCCCCTTACCTCCTTTGTTCTCACCTTTTTCCAATCTGTACTCAGTCTCTCCCGGTACTTCCTCACACAAGTCTCCTTCCCAAGCTCGCTTGCTCTCACCACTCTCTTCACCCCAACATTCTCTCTTCTTTTCTGAAAACCCCCACAAAACTTCACCTTCGCCTCCACAAGATAATGATCAGACATCCCTCCAGTTGCACCTCTCAGCACATTAGCATCCAAAAGTCTCTCTTTCGTGCGTCTATCAATTAACACGTGATCCAATAATACTCTCTGGCCATCTCTCCTACTTACATGCGTATACTTATGTATATCTCGCTTTTTAAACCAGGTATTCCTAATCACCAGTCCTTTTTCCGCACATAAATCTACAAGCTCTTCACCATTTCCATTTACAACACTGAACACTCCATTTATACCAATTATTCCCTCAACTGCCATATTACTTAACTTTGCATTCAAATCACTCATCACTATAACCCGGTCTTGTGCAACAAAACCACTAACACACTCATTCAGCTGCTCCCAAAACACTTGCCTCTTATGATCTTTCTTCTCATGCCCAGGTGCATATGCACCAATAATCACCCATCTCTCTCCATCAACTTTCAGTTTTGCCCATATCAACCTAGAATTTACTTTCTTACACTCTATCACATACTCCCACAACTCTTGATTCAGGAGTAGTGGTACTCCTTCCCTTGCTCTTGTCCTCTCACTAACCCCTGACTTTACTCCCAAGACATCCCCAAACCAGTCTTCCCCTTTACCCTTGAGCTTCGTTTCACTCAGAGCCAAAACATCTAGGTTCCTTTCGTCAAAAATACTACCTATCTCTCCTTTTTTCTCATCTTGGTTACATCCACACACATTTAGACACCCCAATCTGAGCCTTCGAGGAGGATGAGCACTCCTCGCGTGACTCCTTCTTCTGTTTCCCCTTTTAGAAAGTTAAAATACAAGGAGGGGAGGGTTTCTGGCCCCCCGCTTTCGTCCCCTTTAGTCGCCTTCTACGACACGTGAGGAATGCGTGGGAAGTATTCTTTCTCCCCTATCCCCAGGGATAGGGGAGAATATATATATATATATATATATATATATATATATATATATATATATATATATATATATATATATATATATATATATATATATATATATATATATATATACTTATTTATTTATATATTATCCCTGGGGATAGGGGAGAAAGAATACTTCCCACGTATTCCCTGCGTGTGGCAGAATGCGACTAAAAGGGAAGGGAGCGGGGGGCTGGTAAACCTCCCCTCTCGTTTTTTTTTTTAATTTTCCAAAAGAAGGAACAGAGAAGGGGGCCAGATGAGGATATTCCCTCAAAGGCCCAGTTCTCTGTTCTTAACGCTACCTCGCTAACGCGGGAAATGGCAAATAGTTTGAAAGTTTGAAATATATATATATATATATATATATATATATATATATATATATATATATATATATATATATATATATATATATATATATATATATATATATATATATGTTTGTGTGTGTATCAGTTGAATTGTTTTAATCTAATTTCTCCTTGAAATCAGAAATCTGGGATAAGATAATACGCTCTCAATTTGACGTTGATTGACATAAATGCCACAGGAAGGAATATGAAAAATAATGAAAAGTCTTTCTTAATATCTCATTTTCTCCAGGATCCCTGTGTTAGTATTCCTTTCGCTTGGAAATTACGGCCCTCTTTCAGGTACGACACTGCCTAATCACTACAAAATATCTCCTACATTATTTGAGACGACAGGACAGGACCATTTGTGTGTATATATGACCCATGAACCAATATGATGTGACAGTAGTATTCCCTGAGCACCTAGCATGACCTAACCATAAGCAATTATATCTCTCTTGGACGGACACGAGTAAACAGGTTAAATTATAAATGACCTGTGTCCATGTTCTCCTGCTCTTGTTCGCAGTCCAGTACTACCTGGCCACCAGCATTCCTTTCCGTGACCATACATGACGCTACCAGTTAGTTTTCCCCTCTGAGCCTTCTTGACATTATAATCACCACTAATTATCCTCCGCAAACTAAACCCTGTGTGAACTGATCAAAAATTCACCTCTGACTCAGTTAGCGGAGTGAATATATTATAGAAAATCACATATGCAACTCACATCAACATATATAATAAAACAAATATTGGCAGTCCTTATATATAGCCCCAAATTTCCTGACTATCAACAAAAATCTTTCCCATGCATGATACCCCATGAACCAATTAATAGCATAAACCACGTGATCCCGCATCACTTCACTTACCTCACATTGCATGTGTAAGAATAATATCACTTCCATGGATCGCCTTAAACTTATTGTTAATCTCTACCCTTTGACCTTACATAACCTGACCAGCATTTTCCGATGACCCTACATGACCTGACCTGCCCTTGTAGTCGGTGATCTGCTGATCCTCGGGGCCGGTCCACATGACTCGCTGCACATTGGACGCACTGCTGGAACATGATACGAAAAAGCTGGAACCCTGGAACACCGACTGCTCTCTCCCAGACGGCGTGATCAACAAATTTGCTTCTGCAAAGAGGCCAAAAGTCATGGTTAGTTAGGGTCAAGGAGTCAAGAAGGTAGTTATTGTTAACATGTGAACTAGGATCATGAAGACTACTAGAATATGGCCGTCAGCTGGGATGTTAGTTCGAAGTGAAGATTAGTCAAAGTGATTAAAAAGAATAACAGACAACAACAGCCAACTGTACTCAACGTTCTTTTACTAAGAATGACAATAATTTTGTGTATGTGTCTTGGATGGAGGAATGCAACTCCGACAGGACTATCATGATCAATCTTTAACAAATGTCAAACTACGTTTATTTCATATTGGTCAAGACAAATTCTTCTCAACGTTCTGAACAAATCTAAGTCACCTGGGTGCTGTTACCAGCTGGATGAAAGCCGGAGAGAGAGAGAGAGAGAGAGAGAGAGAGAGAGAGAGAGAGAGAGAGAGAGAGAGAGAGAGAGAGAGAGAGAGAGAGAGAGAGAGAGAGAGAGAGTGTCTGAGTGGCAAGGAAAGCCTTTTTCACTCAGGAGCCAGACCAACACACACTAACAGAAAAAAACGATAAATTTATGTTTTGGTGATAGACATCTTGGACTCGCTTACTTACCTGTTTCAAATGTCTAAGTCAGGAACTAAAAGAATATTAACTTATATATCAAAACAAGCATAAGTCACGGTCACACGACCGTGATAAGGGGTGTGCAAAGTCACTGGATCATGAGAAGACAGTAGAGGGTCAATACTGATATACATTCAAGGAAACATAAGATCGTTATGGAGTGATTTCTCACCACAGCTTTTGAAGCAAGTTCAGGGGTCACTCCATCACAAGGACATAAACACACTGTAAGGATCTTTGTGAGTTAGCTAACAACATATATTCTAATATTGGTTACAGCAAACGGGATAAACAGATGCAGCAGCAGAATAATTGAATATATCAAATTTGATGTACAAATAGAAACAGAAGCATATTTTGAGGAGTTTTCCTGAAAAATGAATACTCATGAAGCAAAGGATGAAATCGATATATATATATTTAGCCGCCGTCTCCCGCGTTAGCAAGGTAGCGCAGGGAAAAAGACGCGGAATGGCACAACCCACCCACAAACACATGTATATACATAAACGCCCACACTCACACATACATACATATACATTTCAACGTATACATGCATAAACATACACAGACATGTACATATAAACACTTGTACTAATCCATATTTGCTGCCCTCATCCATTCTCGTCGCCACCCCACCAAACACGAAATAGTATTCCCCCTCCTCATCCAGCGAGGCAGCGACAGGAACAAAAAAAATGCCACATTCGTTGACACTCAGTCTCTGGCTCTCATGTGTAATGCGTCGAAACCACAGGTTCCTCTCCACATCAAGGTCATAAAGACCTTTCCATAGTTTATCCCAGACGCTTCACATGTCCTGGTTCAATCCATTGACAGCACCTCGATCCGGGTACACCACATCGTTCCAATTCACTATATTCCTTGCATGCCTATCACCCTCCTGTGTATTCAGGACCCGATCGCTTAAAATTTTTTTCACTCCATCCTTCCACCTCCAATTTGGTCTTCCGCTTCTCCTTCTTCCCTTCATTTCTGACTCATATATCCACTTTTTCAATCTTTCCTCGCTCATTCTCCCCATATGTCCAAAACATTTCAATAAACCCTATTCTGCTCTCTCAACCACACTCTCATCACCACACAACCATACTCCTGTCACCACAAATCTCTCTTACTCTTTCATTACTTACTCGACCAAACCACCTCACACCACATATTGTCCTCAAACATTTCATTTCAAACACATCCGCATTCCCCCGGAAAACCCTATCTATAGTCCATGCCTGACAACCATATAACATTGCTGGAACCACTATCCCTTCAAACATACCCATTTTTGCTCTCCGACATAACGTTATCGCCTTCCACATATTCTTCAACGCTCTCAGAACCTTCACCCCCTTCCCTACCCAGTGACTCACTTCCGTTTCCATGGTTCCATCCGCTGTTAAGTCCACTCACAGATATCTAAAACACTTCCATTCCTCCATTTTTTCTCCACTAAAACCTACCTCTCAACCCTACTGAACCTAATAACCTTACTCTTATTCACAATTACTCTCAAATTTCTTCTTTCACACACTTTACCAAACGCAGTCACCAACTTCTGTAGTTTTTCACCCGAATCAGTCACAGGCGCTGTATCATCAAAGAACAACAACTGACTCACTTCCCAAGCCTTCTCATCCCAACAGACTGCATACTTGCCCCTCTCCCCAAATTTCTTGCATTTACCTCCCTAACCACCCTATCCATAAACAAATTAAACAACCATAGAGACAACACGCACCCCTGCCGCAAACCGACATTCACTGGGGACCAGTCACTTTCCTCGCTTCCTACGCGTACACATGCCTATCATCCTTGGCAAAAACTTTTTATTGCTTCTAGCAACTTACCCCCCACACCATATACTCTTTAAACCATCCACAGAGCATTTCCATCTACCCTATCATATACCTTCTCCAGATCCATAAATGCTACAAATCCATACATACATTCTTCAAAGCAAACTCTTGATCCACACATCCTCTACCACATCTAAAACCACACTACTTTTCCCCCAATCAGATGCTCTGTACATGCCTTTACCCTCTCAACTAATATCCTTCCATATAATTTCCCATGAATACTCAAAAAATTATGCCTCTGTAATATAAAAACTCACCTTTATCCCCGTTGCCTTTGTACAGTGATACTATGCATAAATTTCGCCAATCCTAAGGCGCTTCACCATGGTCCATACATACACTGAATATCCTTACTAACCAATCAACAAAACAGTCACTCCCTTTTTTAATAGATTCCAGTGCAATACCCTCCAAACCCGCCGCTTTGCCGGCTTTCATCTTCCGCAAAGCTTTCACTACCTCTTCTCAGTTCATAAAACCATTCTCTCTGACTCTCTCATTTCCCAAACCACCACGACCAAAACGCCCTATATCTTCCATTCTATCATCAAACACATTTAGAAAAAAAAATTCAAAATACTCACTCCATATCCTCCCTTCACCACTACTTGTTATTACCTCCTCATTAGCCCCCTTCACCGATGTTCCCATTTGTTCTCTTGTCTTACGCACTTCATTTTTACCTCCTTCCAAAATATCTTTTTATTTTCCCTAGAATTTAATGTTACTCTCTCACCCCATCCTCATTTGCACTCTTTTACACCTCTTGCACCTTTCTCTTTACCCCCTGCCGCTTTCTTTTACACATCTCCCAATCATTTGCACTACTTCCTCGCAATAATCGTCCAAACGCCACTCTCTTCTCTTTCACTAACGATCTTACTTCTTCATCCTACCACTTACTAACCTTTCTAATTTTCCCACCTCCCACATTTCTCATGACACGTGCATCTTTTGCGCAAGAAATCGCTACTTCCCTAAATATATCCCATTCCTCCCCCACTCCCCTTACATCATTTGCTCTCACATTATTCCATTCTCTACTCAGTCTCTAATGGTATTTCCTCACACAAGTCTCCTTTCCAAGTTCACTTACTATCACCACTCTCTTTTCCAAAGCATTCTCTCTTTTTTTTCTGAAAACCTCTACAAATATTTACTTTCCCTTCCACAAGATAGTGAATAGAAATTTCTCCAGCTGCCCCTCTCAGCACATTAACAGCCAAAAGTCTCTCTTTTACGCGCCTATCAATCAATACATAATCCAGTAACACCCTTTGGCTATCTCTCTTACACACACACGAGCACTTATGTATATCTATCTCTCTTTTTAAACCAGGTTTTCCCAGTCACCAGTCTTTTTTGAGCACATGAATCCACAAGTTCTTCACCATTTCCATTTACTACAATCAACACCCCATTTACACCATTTCTACCCTGAACTGCCATATTACTCACCTTTGCATTTAAATCGCCCATCACTATAACCTGGTCTCTTGCATCAAAGCTACTACCACACACATTCTGCTTCTCCAAAAACACTTACCAGCCATGATCTTTCTTCTCATGACCCGGTGCATATGTAACAATAATTATCCATCTTTCTCCATACACCTTCAAACTTATCCATCTCAATCTAAAGTTTACTTTCTTACATTCTATCATATATTCCAACAACTACTTTAGGAGGAGTGCTACTCCTTCCTTTGCTCTTGTCCTCTCACTAACACCTAACTTTACTACTAGGACCTTCCCAAACTACTCTTCCCCTTTATCCTTGAGCTTCGTTTCACTCATAGCCAAAACAATCAGGTTCAATTCCTCAAACATACTACCTGTCTCTCCTTTATTCTCATCTTGGTTACATCCACAAACATTCACACACACACTAATCTCAGCCTTCGAGGAGGATGAGCACTCTCCGCATGATTCTCTCTGTTAAGCCTTTTAGAAATTAGATTATATACATACATACATACATAAAAATATATATATATATATATATATATATATATATATATATATATATATATATTTTTTTTCTTTTTTTTTTTTTTTTTTATACTTTGTCGCTGTCTCCCGCGTCTGCGAGGTAGCGCAAGGAAACAGACGAAAGAAATGGCCCAACCCCCCCCCCCCCCATACACATGTACATACACATGTCCACACACGTGTATACATACCTACACAGCTTTCCATGGTCCACCCCAGACGCCTCACATGCCTTGATTCACTCCACTGACAGCACGTCAACCCCTGTATACCACATCGCTCCAATTCACTCTATTCCTTGCCCTCCTTACACCCTCCTGCATGTTCAGGCCCCGATCACACAAAATCTTTTTCACTCCATCTTTCCACCTCCAATTTGGTCTCCCTCTTCTCCTCGTTCCCTCCACCTCCGACACATATATCCTCTTGGTCAATCTTTCCTCACTCATTCTCTCCATGTGCCCAAACCATTTCAAAACACCCTCTTCTGCTCTCTCAACCACGCTCTTTTTATTTCCACACATCTCTCTTACCCTTACGTTACTTACTCGATCAAACCACCTCACACCACACATTGTCCTCAAACATCTCATTTCCAGCACATCCATCCTCCTGCGCACAACTCTATCCATAGCCCACGCCTCGCAACCATACAACATTGTTGGAACCACTATTCCTTCAAACATACCCATTTTTGCTTTCCGAGATAATGTTCTCGACTTCCACACATTTTTCAAGGCTCCCAAAATTTTCGCCCCCTCCCCCACCCTATGATCCACTTCCGCTTCCATGGTTCCATCCGCTGACAGATCCACTCCCAGATATCTAAAACACTTCACTTCCTCCAGTTTTTCTCCATTCAAACTTACCTCCCAATTGACTTGACCCTCAACCCTACTGTACCTAATAACCTTGCTCTTATTCACATTTACTCTTAACTTTCTTCTTCCACACACTTTACCAAACTCAGTCACCAGCTTCTGCAGTTTCTCACATGAATCAGCCACCAGCGCTGTATCATCAGCGAACAACAACTGACTCACTTCCCAGGCTCTCTCATCCCCAACAGACTTCATACTTGCCCCTCTTTCCAGGACTCTTGCATTCACCTCCCTAACAACCCCATCCATAAACAAATTAAACAACCATGGAGACATCACACACCCCTGCCGCAAACCTACATTCACTGAGAACCAGTCACTTTCCTCTCTTCCTACACGTACACATGCCTTACATCCTCGATAAAAACTTTTCACTGCTTCTAACAACTTGCCTCCCACACCATATATTCTTAATATATATATATATATATATATTTTTTTTTTTTTTTTCATACTATTCGCTATTTCCCGCGATAGCGAAGTAGCGTTGAGAACAGAGGACTGGGCCTTTGAGGGAATATCCTCACCTGGCCCTCTTCTCTGTTCCTCCTTTTCGAAAAAAAAAAAAAACAGATGGGAGGATTTCGAGCCCCCCGCTCCCTCCCCTTTTAGTCGCCTTCTACGACACGCAGGGAATACGTGGGAAGTATTCTTTCTCCCCTATCCCCATTGAGAAATATATATATGTATATACATATATATATATATATATATATATATATATATATATATATATATATATATATATATATATATATATATATATATATATATATATATATATACATATATTTTTTTTTTTTTTTTTTTTTTTTATACTTTGTCGCTGTCTCCCGCGTTTGCGAGGTAGCGCAAGGAAACAGACGAAAGAAATGGCCCAACCCCCCCCCCCCCATACACATGTACATACACACGTCCACACACGCAAATATACATACCTACACAGCTTTCCATGGTTTACCCCAGACGCTTCACATGCCTTGATTCACTCCACTGACAGCACGTCAACCCCTGTATAACACATCGCTCCAATTCACTCTATTCCTTGCCCTCCTTTCACCCTCCTGCATGTTCAGGCCCCGATCACACAAAATCTCCCTCACTCCATCTTTCCACCTCCAATTTGGTCTCCCTCTTCTCCTCGTTCCCTCCACCTCCGACACATATATCCTCTTGGTCAATCCTTCCTCACTCATTCTCTCCATGTGCCCAAACCATTTCAAAACACCCTCTTCTGCTCTCTCAACCACGCTCCCCTTATTTCCATACATCTCTCTTACCCCTACGTTACTCACTCGATCAAACCACCTCACACCACACACTGTCCTCAAACATTTCATTTCCAGCACATCCATCCTCCTGCGCACAACTCCATCCATAGCCCACGCCTCGCAACCACACAACATTGTTGGAACCACCATTCCCCCAAACATACCCATTTTTGCTTTCCGAGATAATGTTCTCGACTTCCACACATTTTTCAAGGCTCCCAAAATTTTCGCCCCCTCCCCCACCCTATGATCCACTTCCGCTTCCATGGTTCCATCCGCTGACAGATCCACTCCCAGATATCTAAAACACTTTACTTCCTCCAGTCTTTCTCCATTCAAACTCACCTCCCAATTGACTTGACCCTCAACCCTACTGTACCTAATAACCTTGCTCTTATTCACATTTACTCTTAACTTTCTTCTTCCACACACTTTACCAAACTCAGTCACTAGCTTCTGCAGTTTCTCACATGAATCAGCCACCAGCGCTGTATCATCAGCGAACAACAACTGACTCACTTCCCAAGCTCTCTCATCCCCAACAGACTTCATACTTGCCCCTCTTTCCAGGACTCTTGCATTTACCTCCCTAACAACCCCATCCATAAACAAATTAAACAACCATGGAGACATCACACACCCCTGATGCAAACCTACATTCACTGAGAACCAATCACTTTCCTCTCTTCCTACACGTACACATGCCTTACATCCTCGATAAAAACTTTTCATATATATATATATATATATATATATATATATATATATATATATATATATATATATATATATTCATATATATATATATATATATATATATATATATATATATATATATATATATATATATATATTTTTTTTTTTTTTTTTTATTATACTTTGTCGCTGTCTCCCGCGTTTGCGAGGTAGCGCAAGGAAACAGACGAAAGAAATGGCCCAACCCCCCACCCCCCCATACACATGTATATACATACGTCCACACACGCAAATATACATACCTACACAGCTTTCCATGGTTTACCCCAGACGCTTCACATGCCTTGATTCAATCCACTGACAGCACGTCAACCCCGGTATACCACATCGCTCCAATTCACTCTATTCCTTGCCCTCCTTTCACCCTCCTGCATGTTCAGGCCCCGATCACACAAAATCTTTTTCACTCCATCTTTCCACCTCCAATTTGGTCTCCCTCTTCTCCTTGTTCCCTCCACCTCCGACACATATATCCTCTTGGTCAATCTTTCCTCACTCATCCTCTCCATGTGCCCAAACCACTTCAAAACACCCTCTTCTGCTCTCTCAACCACGCTCTTTTTATTTCCACACATCTCTCTTACCCTTACGTTACTCACTCGATCAAACCACCTCACACCACACATTGTCCTCAAACATCTCATTTCCAGCACATCCATCCTCCTGCGCACAACTCTATCCATAGCCCACGCCTCGCAACCATACAACATTGTTGGAACCACTATTCCTTCAAACATACCCATTTTTGCTTTCCGAGATAATGTTCTCGACTTCCACACATTCTTCAAGGCCCCCAGGATTTTCGCCCCCTCCCCCACCCTATGATCCACTTCCGCTTCCATGGTTCCATCCGCTGCCAGATCCACTCCCAGATATCTAAAACACTTCACTTCCTCCAGTTTTTCTCCATTCAAACTCACCTCCCAATTGACTTGACCCTCAACCCTACTGTACCTAATAACCTTGCTCTTATTCACATTTACCCTTAACTTTCTTCTTCCACACACTTTTCCAAACTCAGTCACCAGCTTCTGCAGTTTCTCACATGAATCAGCCACCAGCGCTGTATCATCAGCGAACAACAACTGACTCACTTCCCAAGCTCTCTCATCCCCAACAGACTTCATACTTGCCCCCTCTTTCCAAAACTCTTGCATTTACCTCCCTAAAAACCCCATCCATAAACAAATTAAACAACCATGGAGACATCACACACCCCTGCCGCAAACCTACATTCACTGAGAACCAATCACTTTCCTCTCTTCCTACACGTACACATGCCTTACATCCTCGATAAAAACTTTTCACTGCTACTAACAACTTTCCTCCCACACCATATATTCTTAATACCTTCCACAGAGCATCTCTATCAACTCTATCATATGCCTTCTCCAGATCCATAAATGCTACATACAAATCCATTTGCTTTTCTAAGTATTTCTCACATACATTCTTCAAAGCAAACACCTGATCCACACATCCTCTACCACTTCTGAAACCACACTGCTCTTCCCCAATCTGATGCTCTGTACATGCCTTCACCCTCTCAATCAACACCCTCCCATACAATTTACCAGGAATACTCAACAAACTTATACCTCTGTAATTTGAGCACTCACTCTTATCCCCTTTGCCTTTGTACAATGGCACTATGCACGCATTCCGCCAATCCTCAGGCACCTCACCATGAGTCATACATACATTAAATAACCTTACCAACCAGTCAACAATACAGTCACCGCCTTTTTTAATGAATTCCACTGCAATACCATCCAAACCTGCTGCCTTGCCGGCTTTCATCTTCCGCAAAGCTTTCACTACCTCTTCTCTGTTTACCAAATCATTTTCTCTAACCCTCTCACTTTGCACACCACCTCGACCAAAACACCCTATATCTGCCACTCTATCATCAAACACATTCAACAAACCTTCAAAATACTCACTCCATCTCCTTCTCACATCACCATTACTTGTTATCACCTCCCCATTTGCGCCCGTCACTGAAGTTCCCATTTGCTCCCTTGTCTTACGCACTTTATTTACCTCCTTCCAGAACATCTTTTTATTCTCCCTAAAATTTAGTGATACTCTCTCACCCCAACTCTCATTTGCCCTTTTTTTCACCTCTTGCACCTTTCTCTTGACCTCCTGTCTCTTTCTTTTATACATCTCCCACTCAATTGCATTTTTTCCCTGCAAAAATCGTCCAAATGCCTCTCTCTTCTCTTTCACTAATACTCTTACTTCTTCATCCCACCACTCACTACCCTTTCTAATCAACCCACCTCCCACTCTTCTCATGCCACAAGCATCTTTTGCGCAATCCATCACTGATTCCCTAAATACATCCCATTCCTCCCCCACTCCCCATACTTCCATTGTTCTCACCTTTTTCCATTCTGTACTCAGTCTCTCCTGGTACTTCCTCACACAGGTGTCCTTCTCAAGCTCACTTACTCTCACCACCATCTTCACCCCAATATTCACTCTTCTTTTCTGAAAACCCATACAAATCTTCACCTTAGCCTCCACAAGATAATGATCAGACATCCCTCCAGTTGCACCTCTCAGCACATTAACATCCAAAAGTCTCTCTTTCGCACGCCTGTCAATTAACACGTAATCCAATAACGCTCTCTGGCCATCTCTCCTACTTACATAAGTATACTTATGTATATCTCGCTTTTTAAACCAGGTATTCCCAATCATCAGTCCTTTTTCAGCACATAAATCTACAAGCTCTTCACCATTTCCATTTACAACACTGAACACCCCCTGTATACCAATTATTCCCTCAACTGCCACATTACTCACCTTTGCATTCAAATCACCCATCACTATGACCCGGTCTCGTGCATCAAAACCACTAACACACTCATTCAGCTGCTCCCAAAACACTTGCCTCTCTTGATCTTTCTTCTCATGCCCAGGTGCATATGCACCAATAATCACCCACCTCTCTCCATCAACTTTCAGTTTCACCCATATTAATCGAGAATTTACTTTCTTACACTCTATCACATACTCCCACAACTCATGTTTCAGGAGTATTGCTACTCCTTCCCTTGCTCTTGTCCCAAACCACTCTTCCCCTTTACCCTTGAGCTTCGTTTCACTCAGAGCCAAAACATCTAGGTTCCTTTCCTCAAACATACTACCTATCTCTCCTTTTTTCACATCTTGGTTACATCCACACACATTTAGGCTCCCCACTCTGAGCCCTCGAGGAGGATGAGCACTCCCCGCGTGACTCCTTCTTCTGTTTCCCATTTTAGAAAGTTAATACAAGGAGGGGAGGATATATATATATATATATATATATATATATATATATATATATATATATATATATATATATATATATATATATATATATATATATATATATATATATATATATATATATATATATGTATATATATATATATATATATATATATATATATATATATATATATATATATATATATATATATATATATATATATATATATATATATATATATATATATGTAAATGTTGGGGTGAAGAGGGTGGTGAGAGTAAGTGAGCTTGGGAAGGAGACTTGTGTGAGGAAGTACCAGGAGAGACTGAGTACAGAATGGAAAAAGGTGAGAACAATGGAAGTAAGGGGAGTGGGGGAGGAATGGGATGTATTTAGGGAATCAGTGATGGATTGCGCAAAAGATGCTTGTGGCATGAGAAGAGTGGGAGGTGGGTTGATTAGAAAGGGTAATGACTGGTGGGATGAAGAAGTAAGAGTATTAGTGAAAGAGAAGAGAGAGGCATTTGGACGATTTTTGCAGATAAAAAATGCAATTGAGTGGGAGACGTATAAAAGAAAGAGACAGGAGGTCAAGAGAAAGGTGCAAGAGGTGAAAAAAAGGGCAAATGAGAGTTGGGGTGAGAGAGTATCATTAAATTTTAGGGAGAATAAAAAGATGTTCTGGAAGTAGGTAAATAAAGTGCGTAAGACAAGGGAGCAAATGGGAACTTCAGTGAAGGGTGCAAATGGGGAGTTGATAACAAGTAGTGGTGATGTGAGAAGGAGATGGAGTGAGTATTTTGAAGGTTTGTTGAACGTGTTTGATGATAGAGTGGCAGATATAGGGTGTTTTGGTCGAGGTGGTGTGCAAAGTGCGAGGGTTAGGGAAAATGATTTGGTAAATAGAGAAGAGGTAGTAAAAGCTTTGCGGAAGATGAAAGCCGGCAAGGCAGCAGGTTTGGATAGTATTGCAGTGGAATTTATTAAAAAAGGGGGTGACTGTATTGTTGACTGGTTGGTAAGGTTATTTAATGTATGTATGACTCATGGTGAGGTGCCTGAGGATTGACGGAATGCGTGCATAGTGCCATTGTACAAAGGCAAAGGGGATAAGGGTGAGTGCTCAAATTACAGAGGTATAAGTTTGTTGAGTATTCCTGGCAAATTGTATGGGGGGGTATTGATTGAGAGGGTGAAGGCATGTACAGAGCATCAGATTGGGGAAGAGCAGTGTGGTTTCAGAAGTGGTAGAGGATGTGTGGATCAGGTGTTTGCTTTGAAGAATGTATGTGAGAAATACTTAGAAAAGCAAATGGATTTGTATGTAGCATTTATGGATCTGGAGAAGGCATATGATAGAGTTGATAGAGATGCTCTGTGGAAGGTATTAAGAATATATGGTGTGGGAGGCAAGTTGTTAGAAGCAGTGAAAAGTTTTTATCGAGGATGTGAGGCATGTGTAAGTGTAGGAAGAGAGGAAAGTGATTGTTTCTCAGTTAATGTAGGTTTGCGGCAGGGGTGTGTGATGTCTCCATGGTTGTTTAATTTGTTTATGTATGGGGTTGTTAGGGAGGTGAATGCAAGAGTTTTGGAAAGAGGGGCAAGGATGAAGTCTGTTGGGGATGAGAGAGCTTGGGAAGTGAGTCAGTTGTTGTTCGCTGATGATACAGCGCTGGTGGCTGATTCATGTGAGAAACTGCAGAAGCTGGTGACTGAGTTTGGTAAAGTGTGTGAAAGAAGAAAGTTAAGAGTAATTGTGAATAAGAGCAAGGTTATTCGGTACAGTAGGGTTGAGGGTCAAGTCAATTGGGAAGTAAGTTTGAATGGAGAAAAACTGGAGGAAGTAAAGTGTTTTAGATATCTGGGAGTGGATCTGGCAGCGGATGGAAGCATGGAAGCGGAAGTGAATCATAGGCTGGGGGAGGGGGCGAAAGTCCTGGGAGCCTTGAAGAATGTGTGGAAGTCGAGAACATTATCTCGGAAAGAAAAAATGGGTATATTTGAAGGACTAGTGGTTCCAACAATGTTGTATTGTTGCGAGGCGTGGGCTATGGATAGAGTTGTGCACAGGAGGGTGGATGTGCTGGAAATGAGATGTTTGAGAACAATGTGTGGTGTGAGGTGGTTTGATCGAGTAAGTAATGTAAGGGTAAGAGAGATGTGTGGAAATAAAAAGAGCGTGGTTGAGAGAGCAGAAGAGGGTGTTTTGAAATGGTTTGGGCACATGGAGAGAATGAGTGAGGAAAGATTGACCAAGAGGATATATGTGTCGGAGGTGGAGGAAACTAGGAAAAGTGGGAGACCAAATTAGAGGTGGAAAGATGGAGTGAAAAAGATTTTGTGTGATCGGGGCCTGAACATGCAGGAGGGTGAAAGGAGGGCAAGGAATAGAGTGAATTGGATCGATGCGCTATACCGGGGTTGACGTGCTGTCAGTGGATTGAATCAGGGCATGTGAAGCGTCTGGGGTAAACCATGGAAAGCTGTGTAGGTATGTATATTTGAGTGTGTGGAAGTACGTATATACATGTGTCTTGGGAGTGGGTTGGGTCATTTCTTTCGTCTGTTTCCTTGCGCTACCTCGCAAACGCGGGAGACAGCGACAAAGGAAAATAAAAAAAAAGAAAAAAAAAAAAAATATATATATATATATATATATATATATATATATATATATATATATATATGTGTATATATATTTATTAATTTTTTTTTTTTTTTTGCTTTGTCGCTGTCTCCCGCGTTTGCGAGGTAGCGCAAGGAAACAGACGAAAGAAATGGCCCAACCCACCCCCATACACATGTATATACATACGTCGACACGTGCAAATATACATACCTACACAGCTTTCCATGGTTTACCCCAGACGCTTCACATGCCCTGATTCAATCCACTGACAGCACGTCAACCCCGGTATACCACATCGCTCCAATTCACTCTATTCCTTGCCCTCCTTTCACCCTCCTGCATGTTCAGGCCCCGATCACACAAAATCTTTTTCACTCCATCTTTCCACCTCCAATTTGGTCTCCCTCTTCTGCTCGTTCCCTCCACCTCCGACACATATATTCTCTTGGTCAATCTTTCCTCACTCATTCTCTCCATGTGCCCAAACCATTTCAAAACACCCTCTTCTGCTCTCTCAGCCACGCTCTTTTTATTTCCACACATCTCTCTTACACTTACTTACTCGATCTAACCACCTCACACCACATATTGTCCTCAAACATCTCATTTCCAGTACATTCATCCTCCTGCGCACAACTCTATCATAGCCCACGCCTCGCAACCATACAACATTGTTGGAACCACTATTCCTTCAAACATACCCATTTTTGCTTTCCGAGATAATGTTCTCGACTTCCACACATTCTTCAAGGCTCCCAGAATTTTCACTCCCTCCCCCACCCTATGATCCACTTCCGCTTCCATGGTTCCATCAGCTGCCAGATCCACTCCCAGATATCTAAAACACTTCATTTCCTCCAGTATTTCTCCATTCAAACTCACCTCCCAATTTACTTGACCCTCAACCCTACTGTACCTAATAACCTTGCTCTTATTCATATTTACTCTTAACTTTCTTCTTTCACACACTTTACCAAACTCAGTCACCAGCTTCTGCAGTTTCTCACATGAATCAGCCACCAGCGCTGTATCATCAGCGAACAACAACTGACTCACTTCCCAAGCTCTCTCATCCCCAACAGACTTCATACTTGCCCCTCTTTCCAAAACTCTTTCATTCACCTCCCCAACAACACCATCCATAAACAAATTAAACAACCATGGAGACATCACACACCCCTGCCGCAAACCTACATTCACTGAGAACCAATCACTTTCCTCTCTTCCTACACGTACAAATGCCTTACATCCTCGATAAAAACTTTTCACTGCTTCTAACAACTTGCCTCCCACAACATATATTCTTAATACCTTCCACAGAGCATCTCTATCAACTCTATCATATGCCTTCTCCAGATCCATAAATGCTACATACAAATCCATTTGCTTTTCTAAGTATTTCTCACATACATTCTTCAAAGCAAACACCTGATCCACACATCCTCTACCACTTCTGAAACCACACTGCTCTTCCCCAATCTGATGCTCTGTACATGCCTTCACCCACTCAATCAATACCCTCCCATATGATTTACCAGGAATACTCAACAAACTTATACCTCTGTAATTTGAGCACTCACTCTTATCCCCTTTGCCTTTGTACAATGGCACTATGCACGCATTCCGCCAATCCTCAGGCACCTCACTATGAGTCATACATACATTAAATAACCTTACCAACCAGTCAACAATACAGTCACCCCCTTTTTTAATAAATTCCACTGCAATACCATCCAAACCTGCTGCCTTGCCGGCTTTCATCTTTCGCAAAGCTTTAACTACCTCTTCTCTGTTTACCAAATCATTTTCCCTAACCCTCTCACTTTGCACACCACCTCGACCAAAACACCCTATATCTGCCACTCTATCATCAAACACATTCAACAAACCTTCAAAATACTCAATCCATCTCCTTCTCACATCACCACTACTTGTTATCACCTCCCCATTTGCACCCTTCACTGAAGTTCCCATTTGCTCCCTTGTCTTACGCACTTTATTTACCTCCTTCCAGAACATCTTTTTATTCTCCCTAAAATTTAATGATACACTCTCACCCCAACTCTCATTTGCCCTTTTTTTCACCTCTTGCACCTTTCTCTTGAATTCCTGTCTCTTTCTTTTATACATCTCCCACTCAATTGCATTTTTTCCCTGCAAAAATCGTCCAAATGCCTCTCATTTCTCTTTCACTAATACTCTTACTTCTTCATCCCACCACTCACTACCCTTTCTAATCAACCCACCTCCCACTCTTCTCATGCCACAAGCATCTTTTGCGCAATCCCTCAATGATTCCCTAAATACATCCCATTCCTCCCCCACTCCCCTTACTTCCATTGTTCTCACCTTTTTCCATTCTGTACTCAGTCTCTCCTGGTACTTCCTCACACAAGTCTCCTTCCCAAGCTCACTTAATCTCACCACCCTCTTCACCCCAACATTCACTCTTCTTTTCTGAAAACCCATACAAATCTTCACCTTAGCCTCAAAAAGATAATGATCAGACATCCCTCCAGTTGCAACTCTCAGCACATTAACATCCAAAGGTCTCTCTTTCACGCGCCTGTCAATTAACACGTAATCCAATAACGCTCTCTGGCCATCTCTCCTACTTACATAAGTATACTTATGTATATCTCGCTTTTTAAACCAGGTATTCCCAATCATCAGTCCTTTTTTAGCACATAAATCTACAAGCTCTTCACCATTTCCATTTACAACTCTGAACACCCCATGTATACCAATTATTCCCTCAACTGCCACATTACTCACCTTTGCATTCAAATCACCCATCACTATAACCCGGTCTCGGGCATCAAAACCGCTAACACACTCATTTAGCTGCTCCCAAAACACTAGCCTCTCATGATCTTTCTTCTCATGCCCAGGTGCATATGCACCAATAATCACCAATCTCTCTCCATCAACTTTCAGTTTTACCCATATTACTCGAGAATTTACTTCCCTTACATTCTATCACATACTCCCACAACTCCTGTTTCAGGACTACTGCTACTTCTTCCCTTGCTCTTGTCCTCTCACTAACCCCTGACTTTACTCCCAAGACATTCCCAAACCTCTCTTCCCCTTTACCCGTGAGCTTCGTTTCACTCAGAGACAAAACATCCAGGTTCCTTTCCTCAAACATACTACCTATCTCTCCTTTTTTCACATCTTGGTTCCATCCACACACATTTAGGCACCCCAATCTAAGCCTTCGAGGAGGATGAGCACTCCCCGAGTGACTCCTTCTTCTGTTTCCCATTTTAGAAAGTTAAAAAGATACAAAGAGGGGAGGATTTCTGGCCCCCCGCTCCCGTCCCCTCTAGTCGCTTTCTACGACACGCGAGGAATGCGTGGGAAGTATTCTTTCACCCCTATCCCCAGGGATAATATATGTATATATATATATATATATATATATATATATATATATATATATATATATATATATATATATATATATATATATATATATATATATATATATATATATATATATATATATATATGTAAGGCATGTGTACGTGTAGGAAGAGAGGAAAGTGATTGGTTCTCAGTGAATGTAGGTTTGCGGCAGGGGTGTGTGATGTCTCCATGGTTGTTTAATTTGTTTATGGATGGGGTTGTTAGGGAGGTAAATGCAAGAGTTTTGGAAAGAGGGGCAAGTATGAAGTCTGTTGGGGATGAGAGAGCTTGGGAAGTGAGTCAGTTGTTGTTCGCTAATGACACAGCGCTGGTGGCTGATTCATGTGTGAAACTGCAGAAGCTGGTGACTGAGTTTCGTAAAGTGTGTGGAAGAAGAAAGTTAAGAGTAAATGTGAATAAGAGCAAGGTTATTAGGTACAGTAGGGTTGAGGGTCAAGTCAATTGGGAGGTGAGTTTGAATGTAGAAAAACTGGAGGAAGTGAAGTGTTTTAGATATCTGGGAGTGGATCTGGCAGCGGATGGAACCATGGAAGCGGAAGTGGATCATAGGGTGGGGGAGGGGGCGAAAATTCTGGGGGCCTTGAAGAATGTGTGGAAGTCGAGAACATTATCTCGGAAAGCAAAAATGGGTATG
>NC_092243.1:20980764-21138264 GCF_036320965.1 Panulirus ornatus | reverse complement strand
AAGAGGGGCAAGTATGAAGTCTGTTGTGGATGAGAGAGCTTTGGATGTGAGTCAATTGTTGTTCGCTGATGATACAGTGCTGGTGGCTGATTCATGTGAGAAACTGCAGAAGCTGGTGACTGAGTTTGGTAAAGTGTGTGAAAGAATAAAGTTGAGAGTAAATGTGAATAACAACAAGGTTATTAGGTACAGTAGGGTTGAGGGTCAAGTCAATTAGGAGGAACGTTTGAATGGAGAAAAACTGGAATAATTGATGTGTTTTAGATATGTGGGAGTGGATCTGGCAGCGGATGTAACCATGGAAGCGTAAATGAATCATACAGTGGGGAATATGTATATATATATATATATATATATATATATATATATATATATATATATATATATATATATATATATATATATATATATATATATATATATATATATATATACATATATATATATAGAATTATATATATGGGTGATTTGAATGCAAAGGTGAGTAATGTGGCAGGTGAGGGAATAATTGGTATACATGGGGTGTCCAATGTTGTAACTGCAAAATGGTGAAGAGCTTGTAGATTTATGTGCTGAAAAGGACTGGTGATTGGGAATACCTGGTTTAAAAAGCGAGATATACATAAGTATACGTATGTAAGTAGGAGAGATGGCCAGAGAGCGTTATTGGATTATGTGTTTATTGACAGACTTTTGGATGTTAATATGCTGAGAGGTGCAACTGGAGGGATGTCTGATCATTATCTTGTAGAGGCTAAGGTGAAGATTTGTATGGGTTTTCAGAAAAAAAGAGTGAATGTTGGGGTGAAGAGGGTGGTGAGAGTAAGTGAGATTGGGAAGGAGACTTGTGTGAGGAAGTACCAGGAGAGACTGAGTACAGAATGGGAAAAGGTGAGAACAATGGATGTAAGCGGAGTGGGGGAGGAATGGGATGTATTTAGGGAATCAGTGATGGATTGCGCAAAAGATGCTTGTGGCATGAGAAGAGTGGGAGGTGGGTTGATTAGAAAGGGTAGTGAGTGGTGGGATGAAGAAGTAAGATTATTAGTGAAAGAGAAGAGAGAGGCATTTGGACGATTTTTGCAGGGAAAAAAATGCAATTGAGTGGAAGATGTATAAAAGAAAGAGACAGGAGGTCAAGAGAAAGGTGCAAGAGGTGAAAAAGAGGGCAAATGAGAGTTGGTGTGAGAGAGTGTCATTAAATTTTAGGTAGAATAAAAAGATGTTCTGGAAGGAGGTAAATAAAGTGCGTAAGACAAGGGAGCAAATGGGAACCTCAGTGAAGGGCGCAAATGGGGAGGTGATAACAAGTAGTGGTGATGTGAGAAGGAGATGGAGTGAGTATTTTGAAGGTTTGTTGAATGTGTTTGATGATAGAGTGGCAGATATAGGGTGTTTTGGTCGAGGTCGTGTGCAAAGTGAGAGGGTTAGGGAAAATGATTTGGTAAACAGAGAAAAGGTAGTAAAAGCTTTTCGGACGATGAAAGCCGGCAATGCAGCAGATTTGGATGGTATTGCAGTGGAATTTGTTAAAAAAGGGGGTGACAGTATTATTGACTGGTTGGTAAGGTTATTTAATATATGTATGACTCATGGTGAGGTGCCTGAGAATTGGCGGAATGCGTGCATAGTGCCATTGTACAAAGGCAAAGGGGATAAGAGTGAATGCTCAAATCAGAGAAGTATAAGTTTGTTGAGTATTCCTGGTAAATTATATGGGAGGGTATTGATTGAGAGGGTGAAGGCATGTACAGAGCATCAGATTGAGGAAGAGCAGTGTGGTTTCAGAAGTGGTAGAGGATGTGTGGATCAGGTGTTTGCTTTGAAGAATGTATGTGAGAAATACTTAGAAAAGCAAATGGATTTATATGTAGCATTTATGAATCTGGAGAAGGCATATGATAGAGTTGATAGAGATTCTCTGTGGAAGGTATTAAGAATATATGGTGTGAGAGGCAAGTTGTTAGAAGCAGTGAAAAGTTTTTATCGAGGATGTAAGGCATGTGTACGTGTAGGAAGAGAGGAAAGTGATTGGTTCTCTGTGAATGTAGGTTTGCGGCAGGGGTGTGTGATGTCTCCATGGTTGTTTAATTTGTTTATGGATGGGGTTGTTAGGGAGGTGAAAGCAAGAGTTTTGGAAAGAGGGGCAAGTATGAAGTCTGTTGGGGATGAGAGAGCTTTGGAAGTGAGTCAGTTGTTGTTCGCTGATGATACAGCGCTTGTGGCTGATTCATGTGAGAAACTGCAGAAGCTGGTGACTGAGATTGATAAAGTGTGTGAAAGAAGAAAGTTAAGAGTAAATGTGAATAAGAGCAAGGTAATTAGGTACAGTAGGTTTGAGGGTCAAGTCAATTGGGAGGTAAGTTTGAATGGAGAAAAACTGGAGGAAGTAAAGTGTTTTAGATATCTGTGAGTGGATCTGGTAGCGAATGGAACCATGGAAGCGGAAGTGGATCATAGGTTGGGGGAGGGGGCGAAAATCCTGGGAGCCTTGAAGAATCTGTTGAAGTCGAGAATATTATCTCTTAAAGCAAAAATGGGTATGTTTGAGGGAATAGTGGTTCCAACAATGTTGTATGTTTGCGAGGCGTGGGCTATGGAGAGAGTTGTGCGCAGGAGGAGGGATGTGCTGGAAATGAGATGTTTGAGGACAATGTGTGGTGTGAGGTGGTTTGATCGAGTAAGTAACGTAAGGGTAAGAAAGATGTGTGGAAAATAAAAAGAGCGTGGTTGAGAGAGCAGAAGAGGGTGTTTTAAATGGTTTGGTCACATGGAGAGAATGAGTGAGGAAAGATTGACCAAGAGGATATATGTGTCGGAGGTGGAGGGAACGAGGAGAAGTTGGAGACTAAATTGGAGATGGAAAGATGGAGTGAAAAAGATTTTGTGTGATCGGGGTCTGAACATGCAGGAGGGTGAAACTAGGGCAAGGAATAGAGTGAATTGGATCGATGTGGTATACCGGGGTTGACGTGCTGTCAGTGGATTGAATCAGGGCATGTGAAGCGTCTGGGGTAAACCATGGAAAGCTGTGTAGGTATGTATATTTGCGTGTGTGGACGTATGTATATACATGTGTATGAGGGTGGGTTGGGCCGTTTCTTTCGTCTGTTTCCTTGCGCTACCTCGCAAACGCGGGAGACAGCGACAAAGCAAATATATATATATATATATATATATATTATCCCTGGGGATAGGGGAGAAAGAATACTTCCCACGTATTCCCTGCGTGTCGTAGAAGGCGACTAAAAGGGAAGGGAGCGGGTGGCTGGAAATCCTCCCCTCTCTTTTTTTTTTTTTTTTTATTTTCCAAAAGAAGGAACAGAGAAGGGGCCAGGTGAAGATATTCCCTCAAAACCCAGTCCTCTGTTCTTAACGCTACCTCGCTATCGCGGGAAATGGCGAATAGTATAAAAAAAAAAAAAAAAAAAAAAAAAATATATATATATATATATATATATATATATATATATATATATATATATATATATATATATATATATATATATATATATATATATATATATATATGTATATATATATATATATATATATATATATATATATATATATATATATATATATATATATATATATATATATATATATATATATATATATTTATTTATTTTAATTAATTTGCTTTGTCGCTGTCTCCCGCGTTTGCGAGGTAGCGCAAGGAAACAGACGAAAGAAATGGTCCAACCAACTCCCATACACAATGTACACACACACACGCCCACACACGCAAATATACATACTTATACATGTCTATATACACATATATATACACACAGAGACACATACATATATACCCATGCTCACAATTCCCACTGTCTGCCCCTATTCATTCCCATCGCCACCTCGCCATACATGCAATACCATCCCCCTCCCCCCTCATATGTGCGAGGTAGCGCTAAGAAAAGACAACAACGGCCCAATTCGTTCACACTCAGTCTCCAGCTGTCACGCAATAATGGCCGAAACCACAGCTCCCTTTCCACATCCAGGCCTCACACAACTTTCCATGGTTTACCCCAGACCTCTATTCCTTACCAGCCTTTCACCCTCCTGCATATTCAGGCCCCGATCACACAAAATCTTTTTCACTCCATCTTTCCACCTCCAATTTGGTCTCCCACTTCTCTTCGTTCCCTACACCTCCGACACATATATATATACTCTTGGTCAATCTTTCCTCACTCATTCTCTCCATGTGCCCAAACCATTTCAAAACACCCTCTTCTGCTCTCTCAACCACGCTCTTTTGATTTCCACACATCTCTCTTGCCCTTCCATTAATTACTCGATCAAACCACCTGACACCACACAGTGTCCTCAAGCATCTCATTTCCAGCACATCTACCCTCCTGCGCACAACTCTATCCATTGCCCACGCCTCGCAACCATACAACATTGTTGGAACCACTATTTCTTCAAACATACCCATTTTTGCTTTTCGAGATAATGTTCTCGACTTCCACACATTCTTCAAGGCTCCCAGGATTTTCGCTCCCTCCCCCACCCTATGATTCACTTCCGCTTCCATGGTTCCATCCGCTGCCAGATCCACTCCCAGATATCTAAAATACTTTACTTCCTCCAGTTTTTCTCCATTCCAACTTACCTCCCAATTGACTTGACCCTCAACCCTACTGTACCTAATAACCTTGCTCTTATTCACATTTACTCTTAACTTTCTTCTTTCACACACTTTACCAAACTCAGTCACCAGCTTCTGCAGTTTCTCACATGAATCAGCCACCAGCGCTGTATCATCAGCGAACACCAACTGACTCACTTCCCAAGCTCTCTCATCCACAACAGACTTCATACTTGCCCCTCATTCCAAAACTCTTGCATTCACCTCCCTAACAACCCCATCCATAAACAAATTAAACAACCATGGAGACATCACACACCCATGCCGCAAACCTACATTCACTGAGAACCAATCACTTTCCTCTCTTCCTAAACGTACACATGCCTTACATCATCGTTAAAAGCTTTTCACTGCTTCTAACAACTTGCCTCCCACACCATATATTCTTAATACCTTCCACAGAGCATCTCTATCAACTCTATCATATGTCTTCTCCAGATCCATAAGTGGTATATACAAATCCATTTGCTTTTCTAAGTATTTCTCACATACATTCTTCAAAGCAAACACCTGATCCACACATCCTCTACTACTTCTGAAACCACACTGCTCTTTCCCAATTTGATGCTCTGTACATGTCTTCACCCTCTCAATCAACACCCTCCCATATAATTTACCAGGAATACTCAACAAACTTATACCTCTGTAATTTGAGCACTCACTCTTATCCCCTTTGCCTTTGTACAATGGCAATATGCACGCATTCCGCCAATCCTCTGGCACCTCACCATGAATCATACATACATTAAATAACCTTACCAACCAGTCAACAATACAGTCACCCCTTTTTTAATAAATTCCACTGCAATACCATCCAAACCTGCTGCCTTGCCGGCTTTCATCTCCCGTAAAGCTTTTACTACCTCTTCTCTGTTTACCAAAACATTTTCCCTAACCCTCTCACTTTGCACACGACCTCGACCAAAGCACCCTATATCTGCCACTCTATCATCAAACACATTCAACAAACCTTCAAAATACTCACTCCATCTCCTTCTCACATCACGACTACTTGTTATCACCTCCCCTTTTGCGCCCTTCACTGAAGTTCCCATTTGCCCCCTTGTCTTGCGCACTTTATTTACCTCCTTCCAGAACATCTTTTTATTCTCCCTAAAGTTTAATGATACTCTCTCACCCCAACTCTCATTTGCCCTCTTTTTCACCTCTTGCACCTTTCTCTTGACCTCCTGTCTCTTTCTTTTATACATCTCCCACTCAATTGCATTTTTTCCCTGCAAAAATCGTCCAAATGCCTCTCTCTTCTCTTTCACTAATAATCTTACTTCTTAATCCCACCACTCACTACCCTTTCTAATCAACCCATCTCCCACTCTTCTCATGCCACAACCAGCTTTTGCGCAATCCATCACTGATTCCCTAAATACATCCCATTCCTCCCCCACACCCCTTACTTCCATTGTTCTCACCTTTTTCCATTCTGTACTCAGTCTCTCCTGGTACTTCCTCACACAAGTCTCCTTCCCAAGTTCTCTTACTCTCACCACCCTCATCACCCCAACATTCACTCTTCTTTTCTGAAAACCCATTCAAATCTTCACCTTAGCCTCCACGAGATAATGATCAGACATCCCTCCAGTTGCACCTCTCAGCACATTAACATCCAAAAGTCTCTGTTTCGCGCGCCTGTCAATTAACACGTAATCCAATAACGCTCTCTGGCCATCTCTCCTACTTACATACGTATACTTATGTGTATCTCGCTTTTTAAACCAGGTATTCCCAATCGCCAGTCCTTTTTCAGCACATAAATCTACAAGCTCTTCACCATTTCCATTGACAACACTGAACACCCCATGTATACCAATTATTCCCTCAACTGCCACATTACTTACCTTTGCATTCAAATCAACCATCACTATAACCCGGTCTCGTGCATCAAAACCACTAACAAACTCATTCAGCTGCCCCTAAAACACTTGCCTCTCATGATCTTTCTTCTCATGCCCAGGTGCATATGCACCAATAATCACCCATCTCTCTCCATCAAGAATTTCCCCGAGTTCAGGGAGTGTCTGAGCATCAAAATGTGGTTGGTTTATGTTTTCATATTCCTAGCACTCTGGGAGGATGTTCATGTTTGCATTAAGAACAAGAATGAAGGCAATTTGCCCACAAAGCAACCTGTTGATGAAGAACATGGAAAGAAGGTTGAGAAGAGCATAATGGATGACAGAAATGATGACAAAAAGTCTGCAGAACATGGATGTCCAGCCAAGCTTGCAAAGAACCCACCTGATTACCCACACACCATGGTTGATGCAGGTACATTATCAGAGGAAGAAGATTCAGACTTTCCTCAATATGACAGTCTGATAGGAGGTGACGCTGGTTTAAGCAAAGAGAAAACTGGCAATTCGTTTGTCCTTGAGAATGTATATTTTGTTTCAGGAGAGACTGATACTGAATCTGAGACTGATACTGATTTTGAGACAGATACCGATTCTGAGACCTCAAAGGAGAATATTTTTTATCTTGATAGTGATGTGGATTCTGAGACTGAGGAAAGTTACAGTTCCACCTCTACAGATTCTGAGGAAGATAATGACGACAGAACTGAGGATAGTGACAGAAGTGACACTACCAGCTCCACTGGGATTGTGAATATGGCAGATGACACGGACTCTACGGAAGAGAGCACAGATACAGAGACCAGTGAGAGTGGTAGCACTTCAAACCTGACTGAGAGTGGGAAAAACACTACTGATATTGATGAGAGTGGGAAAAATACCACTTGTAATGTTACCAGTAACAAGCCTAATGTTGTTGACAATGTAAGCAGCACTTCAAGACTACCTTTCTTCTAACAGTGCTGTAAGTTTGAAGGATGACACTTTTGGTTTGATGACATGGAATGCAATATTGATACTGATATTAGCAAGAGATTGAATGGTTACAATACTTTAAGTGTGACTGGTTAAAATCTTTCATGTAGAGAGAGACTTATGATTTAGGGATTCTTAGATGAAGTTTTAGTTTATCAGTAATTTACAGATTATGTTGTGCATTCTTTTCACTCTACAAGTATGATCTCTGATTTTATAAATACATACATGTATTCTGGGGATAGGGGATTAAGAATACTTCCCACGTATTCCCTGCGTGTCGTAGAAGGCGACTAAAAGGGGAGGGAGCGGGGGGCTGGAAATCCTCCCCTCTCGGTTTTTTTTTTTTTTGTTTTTTTTTTCAAAAGAAGGAACAGAGAATTGGGCCAGGTGAGGGTATTCCCTCAAAGGCCCAGTCCTCTGTTCTTAACGCTACCTCGCTAATGCGGGAAATGGCGATTAGTTTGAAAGAAAGAAAGATATATATATATATATATATATATATATATATATATATATATATATATATATATATATATATATATATATATATATATATATATATATATATATGTATATTTTCTTTTTTTATACTAATCGCTATTTCCCGCATTAGCGAGGTAGCGTTAAGAACAGAGGATGAGGACTGGGCCTTTGAGGGAATATCCTCACCTGGCCCCCTTCTATGTATCTTATTTTGGAAAAAAAAAAAAAGGAGAGGGGAGGATTTCATATATATATATATATATATATATATATATATATATATATATATATATATATATGTATATATATATATATATATATTTATATATATATATATATATATATATATATATATATATATATATATATATATATATATATATATATATATATATATATATATATATATATATATATATATTGACCAAGATTGACCAAGAGGTTATATGTGTCAGGGGTGGAGGGAACGAGGAGAAGGGGGAGACCAAATTGGATGTGGAAAGATGGAGTGAAAAAGATTTTGAGTGATCGGGGCCTGAATATGCAGGAGTGTGAAAGGCGTGGAAGGAATAGAGTGAATTAGAACGATATGTTATACCGGGGTCGACGTGCTGTCAATACGTTGAACCAGGGCGTGTAAAGTTTCTGGGGTAAATCATTGAAAGTTCTGTGGGGCCTGGATGTGGAAAGGGAGCTGTGTTTTCAGTGCATTATACATGACAGTTAGGGAATGAGTGTGAACGAATTTGGCCTTTGTTGTCTTTTAGCTCTACCTCGCGGACATGGGGGGGGGGGGGGGGGGGGGGATGTTATTTCATGTGTGGCGGAGTGGTGATGGGAATGAATAAGGGCAGACTGTATGAATTATGTACATGTGTATATATGTATATGTCTGTGGATGGGGTTGTTAGGGAGGTAAATGCAAGAGTTTTGGAAAGAGGGGCAAGTATGAAGTCTGTTGGGGATGAGAGAGCTTGGGAAGTGAGTCAGTTGTTGTTCGCTGATGATACAGCGCTGGTGGCTGATTCATGTGAGAAACTGCAGAAGCTGGTGACTGAGTTTGGTAAAGTGTGTGGAAGAAGAAAGTTAAGAGTAAATGTGAATAAGAGCAAGGTAATTAGGTACAGTAGGGTTGAGGGTCAAGTCAATTGGGAGGTGAGTTTGAATGGAGAAAAACTGGAGGAAGTGAAGTGTTTTAGATATCTGGGAGTGGATCTGGCAGCGGATGGAACCATGGAAGCGGAAGTGGATCATAGGGTGGGGGAGGGGACGAAAATTCTGGGGGCCTTGAAGAATGTGTGGAAGTCGAGAACATTATCTCGGAAAGCAAAAATGGGTATGTTTGAAGGAATAGTGGTTCCAACAATGTTGTATGGTTGCGAGGCGTGGGCTATGGATAGAGTTGTGCGCAGGAGGATGGATGTGCTGGAAATGAGATGTTTGAGGACAATGTGTGGTGTGAGGTGGTTTGATCGAGTGAGTAACGTAAGGGTAAGAGAGATGTGTGGAAATAAAAAGAGCGTGGTTGAGAGAGCAGAAGAGGGTGTTTTGAAGTGGTTTGGGCACATGGAGAGGATGAGTGAGGAAAGATTGACCAAGAGGATATATGTGTCGGAGGTGGAGGGAGCAAGGAGAAGAGGGAGACCAAATTGGAGGTGGAAAGATGGAGTGAAAAAGATTTTGTGTGATCGGGGCCTGATCATGCAGGAGGGTGAAAGGAGGGCAAGGAATAGAGTGAATTGGAGCGATGTGGTATACCGCGGTTGACGTGCTGTCAGTGGATTGAATCAAGGCATGTGAAGCGTCTGGGGTAAACCATGGAAAGCTGTGTAGGTATGTATATTTGCGTGTGTGGACGTATGTATATACATGTGTATGGGGGGGGGGGGCTGGCCCATTTCTTTCGTCTGTTTCCTTGCGCTACCTCGCAAACGCGGGAGACAGCGACAAAGTATAAAAAAAAAGAAAATATATATATATATATATATATATATATATATATATATATATATATATATATATATATATATATATATATATATATACATATATAGATATATATATACATATATATATATATATATATATGTATATATATATATATATATATATATATATATATATATATATATATATATATATATATATATATATGTATATATATATATATATATATATATATATATATATATATATATATATATATATATATATATATATATATATATATATATATATATATATATATATATATATATATACATTGAGATGTATAGGTGTGTATATTTGCGTGTGTGGACGTGTATGTATATTTCTTTCTTTCAAACTATTCGCCATTTCCCGCATTAGCGAGGTAGCGTTAAGAACAGAGGCCTGGGCCTTTGAGGGAATACCCTCACCTGGCCCAATTCTCTGTTCCCTCTTTTGGAAAATTTAAAAAAATGAGAGGGAAGGATTTCCAGCCCCCCGCTCCCTCCCCTTTTAGTCGCCTTCTACGACACGCAGGGAATACGTGTATATAGGTGGGTTGGGCCATTCTTTCGTCTGTTTCCTTGCGCTACCTCGCTAACGCGGGAGACAGTGACAAACAAAATTAAGTAATATAAATAACATATATATATATATATATATATATATATATATATATATATATATATATATATATATATATATATATATATATATATATATATATATATATATATATATATATATATATATATATATATATATATATATATATATATATATATATATATATATATATATATATATATATATATATATATATATATATATCATTATCATTATTATTATACTTTGTCGCTGTCTCCCGTGTCAGCGGGAAAGGGCAAGGATACAGACGAAAAATGGCCCAACCCAACCACATACAAATGTATATACATAAACCCCCACACATATACATACCTATACATTTCAAATGGATACATACATATACGTACACATATATAGATATATATAAAATGCACATATTCATACATGCTACCTTCATCCATTTCCGCCACGACCCCGCCACATGAAATGACACCCACATAAGCCCGCGTGCGCGCGAGGCAGTGACAGGAAACGACAACAAAGGCCACATTCGTCTACACTCAGAGACTAGCTGTCATGTGTAATGCACCAAAAGCGCAGCTCCCTTTCCACATCCAAGTTCAACAAAACTTTCCATAGTTTACCCCAGATGCTTAACATTCCTTTTTTCAATCCATTGACAGCAGGTCGACCCCGGTATACCACATCGTTCCAACTCACTCTCTTCCTTCCACGCCTTTCATCCTCTTGTATGTTCTTGCCTCGATCGCTCAAAATCGTTTTTCACTCCATCCTTCCACCTCTAATTTGGTCTCCCACTTCTCGTTCCCTCCAACACCGACACAAATATCCTCTTTGTCAATCTTTCCTCACTCATTCTCTCCATGTGACCAAACCATTTCAATACACTTTCTTCTGCTCTCTCAACCACACTCTTTTTATTACCACACATCTCTCTTACCCTTTCTTTACTTACCTGATCAAACCAACTCACACCACATATTGTCCTCAAACATCTCATATCCAACACATCTACCATCCTCCACACAACCCTATCTATAGCTCACGCCTCGCAACCATATAGCATTGCTGTAACCACTGTTCCTTCAAACATACCCATTTTTGCTCTCCGAGATAACGTTTTCGCCTTCCACACATTCTTCAAGGCTCCCAGAATCTTCGCCCCCTCCCCCCGCTTCCATGGTTCCATCCGCTGTCAAATCCACTCCCAGCCATCGGAAACACTTCACTTCTTCCAGTTTTACTCCATTGGAGCTTACTTTCCAATTTACTTGTTTCTCAACCCTACTGAACATAATAAGCTTGTTTTTATTCACATTTACTCTCAGTTTATTCTTTCACACACTTTACCAAACTCAGTCACCAGCTTCTACAGTTTCTCACCCGAATCAGCCACCAGCGTTGTATCATCAGCGAACAACAACTGACTCACTACCCAGGACCCCTCGTCCCCAACAGACCGCATACTTGCCCCTCTCTCCAAAACTCTTACATTCACCTCCCTAACAACCCCATCCATAAACAAATTAAAAAGCCATGAAGACATCATACACCCCTACAGCAAACCGACATTTCATACTTGATAAAAACATTCCACTGCTTCTAGCAACTTACCTCCTAAACCATACTCGCTGATTACCTGCCACAGAGCATCTCCATCAACTCTATCATATGCATTCTCCAGATCCATAAATAGAACATATAAATCCGTGTGCTTTTCTAAGTATTTCGCATATACATTCTTCACATCAAAAACCCTGATCGACACATCCTCTACTTCTTCTGAAACCTCACTACTCCTCCCCAATCTGGTGCTCTATACATGCCTTGACCCCCTCGATCCATACCCTCAAATATTATTTCACAGGAACACTTAACAAACACATACCTCTGTAATTTGAAAACTGACCTTTATCCCCTTTGCCTTTGTACAATTGCACTATATATACATTGCACCAATCCTCAAACACTTTACAATGAACGAAACATACATTGAATATGCTCAGCAACCAGCGAACAACACAGTTAGTCCCTTTTTAAAAAAATTTCACAGCAATACCATCCAAACCCGCCGCCTTGCCGGCTCTCTTCTTCCGCAAAGCTTTCACTACCTCTTCTCTATTTATGAAATCATTCTCCCTGACCCTCTCACCTCGCAGAAAACCTCGACCAAAACACCCTATCATTAAACACATTCAACAAACCTTCAAAATACTCACTCCATTTCACTCGCACCTCACTACTACTTATTATTACCTCCCACTTCCCCCTTCACCATTTTGTTCTCTTTTCTTACGCACTTTATATACCTCCTCCCAAAAGATCGTTTTATTTTCCAAGAAATTTTGTGATACTCTATCACCCCAGCTCTCGTTTGCCCTCTTTTTTATCTTTTGCACTTTTCTGTTAACCTATTGCCGCTTTCTTTTATACATCTCCCAGTCATTTGCACTATTTCAATGCAAAAATCGTCCAAATGCCTCTCTCTTCTCTTTTACTAGCAACCTTACTCCTTCATCGAACCACTCAGTTTCCTTTCTAATCTGCCCACCTCCCACCTTGCTCATGCCTCAGGCATCTTTTGCGCAAGCCATCACTGCTTCCCTAAATACATTCCATTCCTACCCCACTTCCTTATGTCCTTTGTTCTCACCTTTTTCCATCTGAAATCAATCTCTCCTGGTAGTTCCTCACATATGTCTACTTTCCAAGCTTACTTACTCTCACCACTCTCTTCACCCCAACATATTCTTTTCTTTTCTGAAAACCTCTACATATCTGAAACTTCGCCTCCACAAGATAATGATCAGACATCCCCCTAGTAGCCCCTCTCAGCACATTAACATCCAAGAGTCTCTCTTTCGCGCGCATATCAATTAACACATAATCCAATAACATTCTGGCCATCTCTTCTAGTTACATACGTATACTTATGTATATCTCTCTTTTAAACCAGGTATTCCCAATAACCAGTAATTTTTCATCACACAAATCTACGAGCTACTCACCATTTCCATTTACAACACTGAATACCCCAAGTACACCAATTATACCCTTAACTCCCACATTGCTCACCTTTGTATTCAAATCACCAATCATTATAACCCGGTCTCGTGCATCAAATCTAATAACACACTCACTTAGCTGCTCCAAAAACACTTGCCTCTCATGATCTTTCTTCTTATGAACAGGTACATAGGCACCAATAATCACCTGTCTCTCTCCATCCACTTTCAGTTTTACCCATATCAATCTAGAGTTTATTTTCTTACACTTTATCACATACTCTCACAATTCCTGCTTCAGGAGTAGTGCTAGTCCTTCATTTGCTCTTCCCCTCTCACCAACTCCTGACTTTACTCACAATACTTTCGAAAACTACTCTTCCACTTTACCTTTAGCCTCGTCTGAAAACTTACGGGTTCCTTTCCTCAAACATACTACCTATCTCTCCTTTTTTCTCATCTTGTTTACATCCTCACATATTTAGACACCCGAATCTGATCCTTCGAGGAGGATGAGAAAAACCCGCATGACTCCTTCTTCTGTTACTAATTTTAGTAAGTTTAAATACAAGGAAGGATGGGTTTATAGCCCCCCCCGATCCCGTTCCGTTTAGTCGCCTTCTACGACACGCAGGAAAAGCGGAAGAGTGGTTTGGGAATGTCTTGGGAGTAAAGTCAAGGGTTAGTGAGAGGACGAGAGCAAGGGAAGGAGTAGCACTACTACTGAAACAGGACTGGTGGGAGTGTGTGACAGAGTATAAGAAAGTGAATTCTAGATTGATATGGGTAATACTAAAATTGGATGGAGAGATGGGTGATTACTGGTGCAAAAGCACCTGCGCATAAGAAGAAAGATCATGAGAAGCAAGCGTTCTGTGAACATCTGAGTGAGTGTGTTAGTAGTTTTGATGCACGAGACTAGGTTATAGTTATGGGTGATTTGAATGCAAAGGTAAGTAATGTGGCAGTTGAGGGAATAATTGGTGTACATGGGTGTTCATTGTTGTAAATAGAAATGGTGAAAAGCTCGTAGATTTATGTGCTGAAAATAGACTTGTGATTGGGAATACCTGGTTTAAAAAGAGAGATATATATAATTATACGTATGTAAGTAGGAGAGATGCCCAGAAAGCGCTATTGGATTACGTGTTCATTGATAGTCTCGCGAAGAGAGATTTTTGGATGTTAATGTGCTGAGATGTGCAACTGGAGGGATATCTGCTCATTATCTTGTGGAGGCGAAAGTGAAGATTTGTAGAGGTTTTCAGAAAAGAAGGGAGAATGTTAGGGTGAAGAGAGTGGTGAGAGGAAAGGGAGTTTGGGAAAGAGACTTGTGTGAGGAAGTACCAGGGGAGACTGAGTACAAGGGGAAAAAGGTAAGAACAAAGGACGGAAGGGGAGTGGGGGAAGAATGGTATGTATTTATGGAAGCAGTGATGACTTGCGCAAAAGATGCTTGTTGCATGAGAAGCGTGGGAGGTGGGCAGATTAGAAAGGGTAGTGAGTGGCAGGATGAAGTAAGATTATTAGTGAAAGAGAAGAGAGAGGTATTTGGACGATTTTTGCAGGGAAATAATGCAATTGAAGGGGATATGTATAGAAGAAAGAGACTGGAGGTCAAGAGAAAGGTGCAGGAGGTGAAAAAGAGGGCAAATGAGAGTTGGAGTCAAAGAGTATCATTAAATTGTAGGTAGAATAAAAAGATGTTTTTGAAGGAGGTAAATAAATTGCATAAGACAAGGGAACAAATAGGAACATCAGTGAAGGGGGCAAATAAGGAGGTAATAACAAGGAGTGGTGATGTGAGAAGGAGATGGAGTGAGAATTTTAAAGATTTGTTGAATGTGTTTGATAATATAGTGGCAGATATAGGGTGTTTTGGTCGAGGTGGTGTGCAAAGTGATAGGGTTAGGGAGAATGATTTGGTTAACAGAGAAGAGGTATTGAAAGCTTTGCGGAGGATGAAAGGCGGGTTTGGATGGCATTGCAGTAAAATTTATTAAAACAGGGAGTGGCTGTATTGTTGACTGGTTGGTGAAGTTATCTAATGTATGTATGCTTCATGGTGATGTGCCTGAAGATAGGCGGAATGCTTGCATAGTGCCATTGTACAAAGGCAAAGAGGATAAAAAAGAGTGCTCAAATTACAGAGGTATAAGTTTGTTGAGTATTCCTGGGAAATTATATAAGAGGGTATTGACTGAGAGGGTGAAGGCATGTACACAGCATCAGATAGGGTAAGAGCAGTGTGTTTTCAGAAGTGGTAGAGGATGTGTGGATCAGGAGTTTCCTTTGAAGAATGTATGTGAGAAATACTTAGCAAAGCAAATGGATTTGTATGTAGTATTTATGGATCTGAAGAAGGCATAGGGATAGAGTTCATAGAGATGCTTTGTGGAAGGTATTAAGAATATATGGTGTGGGAGGCAAGTTTTTAGAAGCAGTGAAAAGCTTTTATCGAGGATGTAAGGCATGTGTACGTGTAGGAAGAGAGGAAAGTGATTGGCTCTCAGTGATTGGTGGTTTCCAGCAGGGGTGCGTGATGTCTCCATGGTTGTTTAATTCGTTTATGGATGTGGTTGTAAGGGAGGTGAATGCAAGAGTTTTGGAAAGAGGGACAAGTCTGCAGTCTGTTGTGGATGAGAGAGCTTGGGAAGTGAGTCAGTTGTTGTTCGCTGATAATACAGCGTTGGTGGCTAATTAGGGAGAAAAATTGCAGAAACTGGTGACTTAGTTTGGTAAAGTGTGTGAAAGAAGAAAGCTGAGAGTGAATGTGAATAAGAGCAAGGTTATTAGGTACAGTAGGGTTGACGAACAAGTCAATTGGGAGGTAAGTTTAAAGGGAGAAAAACTGGAGGAAGTGAAGTGTTCTAGATATCTCAGAGTGGATTTGGCAGCGGAAGGAGCCATGGAAGCGGAAGTAAATCATAGGGTGGATGAGGGGGCGAAAGTTCTGGGCGCGTTGAACAATGTGTGGAAGTCGAGAACGTTATCTTGGAAATCAAAAATGGGTATGTTTGAAGGAATAGTGGTTCGAACAATGATATAATTTTGCGAGGGGTCGGCTATAGATAGAATTCTGTGGAGGAAGGTGGATGTGCTGGAAATGAGATGTATGAGGACAACATGTGGCGGTGTTTTCAAATGGTTTGGTCTCATGGAGAACATGCGTGAAGAAAGATGGACAAAGAGGATATATGTGTCAGAGGTCGAAGGAAAGAGAAGTGGGAGACCATATTAGAGGTGGAAAGATGGAGTGAAAAAGATTCTAAGTGGTCGGACCTGAACATACAGGAGGGTGAAAGTCGTGCAATGAATACAGTCAGTTGGAACGAAATGGTATACCGAGGTCGCCGTGCTGTCAATGGATTGAACTAGGGCATGTGAAGCGGCTGGGGTAAACCATGGAATGGTCTCTGGGGCCTGGATGTGGAAAGGGAGCTGTGGTTACGGTGCATTATACATGACAGCTAGACACTGAGTGTGAACGAATGTGGCCTTTGTTGTCTTTTCCTAGCGCTACCTTGTGCACATGCGGGGGGAGGGTTTTGTTATTCTATGAGTGGCGGGGTGGCAACGGGAATGAATAAAGGGCAGACAGTATGAATTATGTACATGTGTATATATGTATATGTATTTGTACGTATATATATGCATACGTTGAGATGTATATGTATGTATATGTACGTGTGTGGACGTGTAGGTGTATACATGTTTATGTGGGTGGGTTGGGCCCTACTTTCGTCTGTTCCCTTGCGACTAAAAGGGAAGGGAGCGGGGGGGGGGCCGAAAATCCTCCCCACTCGCTTTTTTTTTGAATTTTCCAAAAGAAGAAACAGAGAAGGGGGCCAGGTGAGGATATTCCCTCAAAGGCCCAGTCCTCTGTTATTAACGCTACCTCGCTATCATGGGAAATGGCGAACAGTATAAAAAAAAAATATATGTATATATATATATATATATATATATATATATATATATATATATATATATATATATATATATATATATATATATATATATATATATATATATATATATATATATATATATATATATATATATATATATATATATATATATATATATATATATTGGAGGTGGAAAGATGGAGAGAAAAAGATTTTGAGTGATCGGGGCCTGAACATGCAGGAGGGTGAAAGGCGGGCAAGGAATAGAGTGAATTGGATCGATGTGGTATACCGGGGTTGACGTGCTGTCAGTGGATTGAATCAGGGCATGTGAAGCGTCTGGGGTAAACCATGGAAAGCTGTGTGGGGCCTGGATGTGGAAAGGGAGCTGTGGTTTCGGGCATTATTGCATGACAGCTAGAGACTGAGTGTGAACGAATGAGGCCTTTGTTGTCTTTTCCTAGCGCTACCCCGCACACATGAGGGGGGAGGGGGATGGTATTCCATGTGTGGTGAGGTGGCGATGAGAATGAATAAAGGCAGACAGTGTGAATTGTGTGCATGGGTATATATGTATGTGTCTGTGTGTGTATATATATGTGTACATTGAGAGGTATAGGTATGTGCATTTGCGTGTGTGGACGTGTGTGTGTATATATATGTGTATGGGGTGGGTTGGGCCATTTCTTCGTCTGTTTCCTTGCGCTACCTCGCAAACGCGGGAGACAGCGACAAAGAAACGTAATATATATATATATATATATATATATATATATATATATATATATATATATATATATATATATATATATATATATATATATATATATATATATACATATATATATGAGTCCACGGGGAAAATGAAACACGAAAAGTTCCCAAATGCACTTTCGTGTAATAATCACATCATCAGGGGAGACATAATAGAGAAATATAGCAGTCAGTTGATATACATCGAAAAGATGAAGCTAAGACGTTAATAACGTTAATAACTATGAACATTGTATTGAGTGGAATAATGCCATTTCAGTCATTACCTAACTCTATTAGCACGAGAAATATAATTAAATCTTTTATTATTAAGTACACAAAGAATTATAATCTTAATATTAGTGATGGTCTATAAAAATCAGATAACTTTATTGTTGATATAATTTATATATATATATATATATATATATATATATATATATATATATATATATATATATATATATATATATATATATATATATATATATATATATATATATATATATATATATATATATATATATATATTTATATAATTTATATATATATATATATATATATATATATATATATATATATATATAATTTATATATATATATATATATATATATATATATATATATATATATATATATATATATACATATATATATATATATATATATATATATATATATATTGCGTTTCTTTGTCGCTGTCTCCCGCGTTTGCGAGGTAGCGCAAGGAAACAGACGAAAGAAATGGCCCAACCCACCCCCATACACATGTATATACACACACACGTCCACACACGCAAATGCACATACCTATACCTCTCAATGTACACATATATATACACACACAGACACATACATATATACCCATGCACACAATTCACACTGTCTGCCTTTATTCATTCCAATCGTCACCTCGCCACACATGGAAATATCATCCCCCTCCCCCCACATGTGTGCGAGGTAGCACTAGGAAAAGACAACAAAGGCCCCATGCGTTCACACTCAGTCTCTAGCTGTCATGCAATAACACCCGAAACCACAGCCCCCTTTCCACATCCAGGCCCCAAACAACTTTCCATGGTTTACCCCAGACGCTTCATATGACCTAATTCAGTCCACTGACAGCACGTCAACCCCGGTATACCACATCGATCCAATTCACTCTATTCCTTGCCCTCCATTCACCCTCCTGCATGTTCAGGCCCCGGTCACACAAAATCTTTTTCACTTCATCTTTCCATCTACAATTTGGTCTCCCACTTCTCCTCGTTCCCTCCACCTCCGACACATATATCCTCTTGGTCAATCTTTCCTCACTCATTCTCTCCATGTGCCCAAACCATTTCAAAACACCCTCTTCTGCTCTCTCAACCACGCTCTTTTTATTTCCACACATCTCTCTTACCCTTACGTTACTTACTCGATCAAACCAACTCACAACACACATTGTCCTCAAATATCTCATTTCCAGCACATCCATCCTCCTGCGCACAACTCTATCCATAACCCACGCCTCGCAACCATACAACATTGTTGGAACCACTATTCCTTCAAACATACCCATTTTTGCTTTCCGAGATAATGTTCTCGACTTCCACACATTCTTCAAGGCTCCCAGAATTTTGGCCCCTCCCCCACCCTATGATCCACTTCCGTTTCCATGGTTCCATCCGCTGCCAGATCCACTCCCAGATATCTAAAACACTTCACTTCCTCCAGTTTTTCTCCATTCAAACTTACCTCCCAATTGACTTCACCCTCAACTTTACTGTACCTAATAACCTTGCTCTTATTCACATTTACTCTTAACTTACTTCTTTCACACAGTTTACCAAACTCAGTTACCAGCTTCTGCAGTTTCTCACATGAATCAGCCACCAGCGATGTATCATCAGCGAACAACAACTGACTCACTTCCCAAGCTCTCTCATCCCCAATAGACTGCATACTTCATCCTCTTTCCAAAACTCTTGCATTCACCTCCATAACAACCCCATCCATAAACAAGTTAAACAACCATGAAGACATCACACACCACTGCTGCAAACCTACATTCACTGAGAACCAATCACTTTCCTCTCTTCCTACACGTACACATGCCTTACATCCTCGATAAAAACTTTTCACTGCTTCTAACAACTTGCCTCCCACACCATATATTCTTAATACCTTCCACAGAGCATCTCTATCAACTCTATCATATGCCTTCTCCAGATCCATAAATGCTACATACAAATCCATTTGCTTTTCTAAGTATTTCTCACATACATTCTTCAAAGCAAACACCTGATCCACACATCCTCTACCACTTCTGAAACCACACTGCTCTTCCCCAATCTGATGCTCAGTCAATACCCTCCCATATAATATACCAGGAATACTCAACAAACTTATACCTCTGTAATTTAAGCATTCACTCTTGTCCCCTTTGCCTTTGTACAATGGCACTATGCACGCATTCCGCCAATCCTCAGGCACCTCACCATGAGTCATACATACATTAAATATCCTTACCAACCAGTCAATAATACAGTCACCCCCTTTTTTAATAAATTCCACTGCAATACCATCCAAACCTGCTGCCTTGCCGGCTTTCTTCTTCCGCAAAGCTTTTACTACCTCTTCTCTGTTTACCAAATCATTTTCCCTAACCCTCTCACTTTGCACACCACCTAGACCAAAACACCCTATATCTGCCACTCTATCATCAAAGACATTCAACAAACCTTCAAAATACTCCTTCCATCTCCTCACATCACCATTACTTGTTATCACCTCCCTATGAGCGCCCTTCACTGAAATTCCCATTTGCTCCCTTCTCTTACGCACTTTATTTACCTCCTTCTAGAACATCTTTTTATTCTCCCTAAAATTTAATGATACTCTCTCACCCCAACTCTCATTTGCCCTCTTTTTCACCTCTTCCACCTTTCTCTTGACCTCCTGTCTCTTTCTTTTATACATCTCCAACTCAATTGCATTTTTTTCCCTGCAAAAATCGGCCAAATACCTCTCTCTTCTCTTTCACTAATAATCTTACCTCTCCATCCCACCACTCACTACCCTTTCTAATCAACCCACCTCCCACTCTTCTCATGCCACAAGCATCTTTTCCACAATCCATCACTGATTCCCTAAATACATCCCATTCCTCCCCCACTCCCCTTACTTCCATTGTTCTCACCTTTTTCCATTCTGTACTCAGTCTCTCCTGGTACTTCCTCACACAAGTCTCCTTCCCAAGCTCACTTACTCTCACCACCTTCTTCACCCCAACATTCACTCTTCTTTTCTGAAAACCCATACAAATCTTCACATTAGCCTCCACAAGATAATGATCAGACATCCCTTCAGTTGCACCTCTCAGCACATTAACATCCAAAAGTCTCTCTTTCGCTCGCCTGTGAATTAACACGTAATCCAATAACGCTCTCTGGCCATCTCTCCTACTTACATACGTATACTTATGTATATCTCGCTTTTTAAACCAGGTATTCCCAATCACCAGTCCCTTTTCAGCACATAAATCTACAAGCTCTTCACCATTTCCATTTATAACACTGAACACCCCATGTATACCAATTATTCCCTCAACTGCCACATTACTCACCTTTGCATTCAAATCACCCATCACTATAACCCGGTCTCGTGCATCAAAACCAATATCTCACTAATTCAGCTGCTCCCAAAACACTTGCCTCTCATGATCTTTCTTCTCATGCCCAGGTGCATATGCACCAATAATCACCAATCTCTCTCCATCAACTCTCAGTTTTACCCATATTAATCGAGAATTTACTTTCTTACATTCTATCACATACTCCCACAACTCCTGTTTCAGGAGTACTGATACTCCTTCCCTTGCTCTTCTCCTCTCACTAAACCCTGACTTTACTCCCAAGACATTCCCAAACCACTCTTCCCCTTCACCCTTGAGCTTCGTTTCACTCAGAGCCAAAACATCCAGGTTCCTTTCCTCAAACATACAACCTATCTCTCCTTTTTTCACATATTGGTTACATCCACACACATTTAGACACCCCAGTCTGAGGAGGATGAGCACTCCCCGCGTGACTCCTTCTGTTTCCCATTTTAGAAAGTTAAAAAAATACAAGGAGGGGAGGATTTCTGGCCCCCCGCTCCCGTCCCCTCTAGTCGCCTTCTACGACACGCGAGGAATGCGTGAAAAGTATTCTTTCACCCCTATCCCCAGGGATAATATATATATATATATATATATATATATATATATATATATATATATATATATATATATATATATATATATATATATATATATATATATATATATATATATATACATACGCATATATACACACACACACACACACATATACATATATATATATACATATGAAAAATGTTAGAAATAATTTAGAAAACTGAATATATATACATATATATATATATATATATATATATATATATATATATATATATATATATATATATATATATATATATATATATATATATATGTATATATATATATATATATATATATATATATATATATATATATATATATATTTTTTTTTTCTTTTTTTTTTTTTTGCTTTGTCGCTGTCTCCCGCGTTTGCGAGGTAGCACAAGGAAACAGACGAAAGAAATGGCCCAAACCACCCCCATACACATGTATATACATACGTCCACACACGCAAATATACATACCTACACAGCTTTCCATGGTTTACCCCAGACGCTTCACATGCCCTGATTCAATCCACTGACAGCACGTCAACCCCGGTATACCACATCGCTCCAATTCACTCTATTCCTTGCCCTCCTTTCACCCTCCTGCATGTTCAGGCCCCGATCACACAAAATCTTTTTCACTCCATCTTTCCACCTCCAATTTGGTCTCCCTCTTCTCCTCGTTCCCTCCACATCCGACACATATATCCTCTTGGTCAATCTTTCCTCACTCATTCTCTCCATGTGCCAAAACCATTTCAAAACACCCTCTTCTGCTCTCTCAACCACGCTCTTTTTATTTCCACACATCTCTCTTACCGTTACGTTACTTACTCGATCAAACCACCTCACACCACACACTGTCCTCAAACATCTCATTTCCAGCACATCCATCCTCCTGCGCACATCTCTATCCATAGCCCACGCCTCGCAACCATACAACATTGTTGGAACCACTATTCCTTCAAACATACCCATTTTTGCTTTCCGAGATAATGTTCTCGACTTCCACACATTCTTCAAGGCTCCCAGGATTTTCGCCCCCTCCCCCACCCTATGATCCAATTCCGCTTCCATGGTTCCATCCGCTGCCAGATCCACTCCCAGATATCTAAAACACTTCACTTCCTCCAGTTTTTCTCCCTTCAAACTTACCTCCCAATTGACTTGACCCTCAAACCTACTGTACCTAATAACCTTGCTCTTATTCACATTTACTCTTAACTTTCTTCTTTCACACACTTTACCAAACTCAGTCACCAGCTTCTGCAGTTTCTCACATGAATCAGCCACCAGCGCTGTATCATCAGCGAACAACAACTGACTCACTTCCCAAGCTCTCTCATCCCCAACAGACTTCATACTTGCACCTTTCCAAAACTCTTGCATTCACCTCCCTAACAACCCCATCATAAACAAATTAAACAACCATGGAGACATCACACACCCCTGCCACAAACCTACATTCACTGAGAACCAATCACTTTCCTCTCTTCCTACACGTACACATGCCTTACATCCTCGATAAAAACTTTTCACTGCTTCTAACAACATGCCCTCTCACACCATATATTCTTAATACCTTCCACAGAGCATCTCTATCAACTCTATCATATGCCTTCTCCAGATCCATAAATGCTACATACAAATCCATTTGCTTTTCTAAGTATTTCTCACATACATTCTTGTCGCTGTCTCCCGCATTTGCGAGGTAGCGCAAGGAAACAGAAGAAAGAAATGGCCCAACTTACCCCCATATACATGTATATACACACACGTCCACACACGCAAATATACATACCTATACATCTCAATGTACACATATATATATATACACACACAGACACATACATATATACCCACGCACACAATTCACACTATCTACCTTTATTCATTCCCTTCGCCACCTCGCCACACATGGAATACCATCCCCCTCCCCCCCATGTGTGCGAGGTAGCGCTAGGAAAAGATAACAAAGGCCCCATTCGTTCACACTCAGTCTCCAGCTGTCATGCAATAATGACCGAAACCACAGCTCCCTTTCCACATCCAGGCCCTCACACAACTTTCCATGATTTACCCCAGACGCTCCACATGCCCTGGTTCAATCCATTGACAGCACGTCGACCCCGGTATACCACATCGTTCCAATTCACTCTATTCCTTGCCCGCCTTTCACCCTCCTGCATGTTCAGGCCCCGATCACTCAAAATCTTTTTTACTCCATCTTTCTACCTCCAATTTGGTCTCCTACTTCTCCTCGTTCCCTACACCTCTGACACATATATCCTCTTGGTCAATCTTTCCTCACTCATTCTCTCCATGTAACCAAACCATTTCAAAACACTCTCTTCTGCTCTCTCAACCACACTCTTTTTATTTCCACAGATATCTCTTACCGTTACGTTACCTACTCGAGCAAACCACCTCACACCACATATTGTCCTCAAACATCTCATTTCCAGCACATGCACCCTCCTTCGCACAACTCTATCCATAGCCCACGCCTCGCAACCATACAACATTGTTGGAACCACTATTCCTTCAAACATAGCCCATTTTTGCTTTCCGAGATAATGTTCTAGACTTCCAAAGCATTCTCCAAGGCTCCTAGAATTTTCGCCACCTACCCCACCCTATGATTGACTTCCGCTTCCATGGTTCCATCCGCTGCCAGATCCACTCCCAGATATCTAAAACACTTTACTTCCTCCAGTTTTTCTCCATTCAAACTTACCTCCCAGTTGACTTGACCCTAAACCCTACTGTACCTAATAACCTTGCTCTTATTCACATTTACTCTTAACTTTCTTCTTTCACACACTTTGCCAAACTCAGTCACCAGCTTCTGCAGTTTCTTACATGAATCAGCCACCAGCGATGTATCATCAGCGAACAACAACTGACTCACTTCCCAAGCTCTCTCATCCACAACAGACTTCATACTTGCCCCTCTTTCCAAAACTCTTGCATTCACCTCCCTAACAACCCAATCCATAAACAAATTAAACAACCATGGAGACATCACACACCCCTACCGCAAACCTACATTCACTGAAAACCAATCACTTTCCTCTCTTCCGACACGTACACATGCCTTACATCCTCGATAAAAACTTTTCACTACTTCTAACAACTTGCCTCCCACACCATATATTCTTAAAACCTTCCACAGAGCATCTCTATCAACTCTATCATATGCCTTCTCCAGATCCATAAATGCTACATACAAATACTTTTGTTTTCTAATTATTTCTCACATACATTCTTCAAAGCAAACACCTGATCCACACATCCTCTACCACTTCTGAAACAACACTGCTCTTCCCCAATCTGATGCTCTGTACATGCCTTCACCCTCTCAATCAATACCTTCTCATATAATTTACCAGGGATACTCAACAAACTTATACCTTATATATATATATATATATATATATATATATATATATATATATATATATATATATATATATATATATATATATATATATATATATATATATATATATATATATTTTTTTTTTTTTTTTTTTTTTATACTTTGTCGCTGTCTCCCGCGTTTGCGAGGTAGCGCAAGGAAACAGACGAAAGAAATGGCCCAACCCCCCCCCCCCATACACATGTACATACACACGTCCACACACGCAAATATACATACTTACACAGCTTTCCATGGTTTACCCCAGACGCTTCACATGCCTTGATTCAATCCACTGACAGCACGTCAACCCTTGTATACCACATGACTCCAATTCACTCTATTCCTTTCACCCTCCTGCATGTTCAGGCCCCGATCACACAAAATCTTTTTCACTCCATCTTTCCACCTCCAATTTGGTCTCCCTCTTCTCCTCGTTCCCTCCACCTCCGACACATATATCCTCTTGGTCAATCTCTCCTCACTCATTCTCTCCATGTGCCCAAACCATTTCAAAACACCCTCTTCTGCTCTCTCAACCACGCTCTTTTTATTTCCACACATCTCTCTTACCCTTACGTTACTTACTCGATCAAACCACCTCACACCACACATTGTCCTCAAACATCTCATTTCCAGCACATCCATCCTCCTGCGCACATCTCTATCCACAGCCCACGCCTCGCAACCATACAACATTGCTGGAACCACTATTCCTTCAAACATACCCATTTTCGCTTTCCGAGATAATGTTCTCGACTTCCACACATTTTTCAAGGCTCCCAAAATTTTCGCCCCCTCCCCCACCCTATGATCCACTTCCGCTTCCATGGTTCCATCCGCTGACAGATCCACTCCCAGATATCTAAAACACTTCACTTCCTCCAGTTTTTCTCCATTCAAACTCACCTCCCAATTGACTTGACCCTCACCCCTACTGTACCTAATAACCTTGCTCTTATTCACATTTACTCTCAACTTTCTTCTTCCACACACTTTACCAAACTCAGTCACCAGCTTCTGCAGTTTCTCACATGAATCAGCCACCAGCGCTGTATCATCAGCGAACAACAACTGACTCACTTCCCAAGCTCTCTCATCCCCAACAGACTTCATACTTGCCCCTCTTTCCAGGACTCTTGCATTTACCTCCCTTACAACCCCATCCATAAACAAATTAAACAACCATGGAGACATCACACACCCCTGCCGCAAACCTACATTCACTGAGAACCAATCACTTTCCTCTCTTCCTACACGTACACATGCCTTACATCCTCGATAAAAACTTTTCACTGCTTCTAACAACTTGCCTCCCACACCATATATTCTTAATACCTTCCACAGAGCATCTCTATCAACTCTATCATATGCCTTCTCCAGATCCATAAATGCTACATACAAATCCATTTGCTTTTCTAAGTATTTCTCACATACATTCTTCAAAGCAAACACCTGATCCACACATCCTCTACCGCTTCTGAAACCGCACTGCTCTTCCCCAATCTGATGCTCTGTACATGCCTTCACCCTCTCAATTAATACCCTCCCATATAATTTACCAGGAATACTCAACAAACTTATACCTCTGTAATTTGAGCACTCACTCTTATCCCCTTTGCCTTTATACAATGGCACTATGCACGCATTCCGCCAATCCTCAGGCACCTCACCATGAGTCATACATACATTAAATAACCTTACCAACCAGTCAAAAAGAGGAGTGAATGTTGGGGTGAAGAAGGTGGTGAGAGTAAGTGAGCTTGGGAAGGAGACCTGTGTGGGGAAGTACCAGGAGAGACTGTGTACAGAATGGAAAAAGGTGAGAACAATGGAAGTAAGGGGAGTGGGGGAGGAATGGGATGTATTTAGGGAATCAGTGATGGATTGCGCAAAAGATGCTTGTGGCATGAGAAGAGTGGGAGGTGGGCTGTTTAGAAAGGGTAGTGAGTGGTGGGATGAAGAAGTAAGAGTATTAGTGAAAGAGAAGAGAGAGGCATTTGGACGTTGTTTGCAGGGAAAAAATGCAATTGAGTGGGAGAAGTATAAAAGAAAGAGACAGGAGGTCAAGAGAAAGGTGCAAGAGGTGAAAAAAAGGGCAGATGAGAGTTGGGGTGAGAGAATATCAGTAAATTTTAGGGAGAATAAAAAGATGTTCTGGAAGGAGGTAAATAGGGTGCGTAAGACAAGGGAGCAAATGGGAACTTCAGTGAAGGGCGCAAATGGGGAGGTGATAACAAGTAGCGGTGATGTGAGAAGGAGATGGAATGAGTATTTGGAAGGTTTGTTGAATGTGTCTGATGACAGAGTGGCAGATATAGGGTGTTTTGGTCGAGGTGGTGTGCAAAGTGAGAGGGTTAGGGAAAATGATTTGGTAAACAGAGAAGAGGTAGTAAAAGCTTTGCGGAAGATGAAAGCCGGCAAGGCAGCAGGTTTGGATGGTTTTGCAGTGGAATTTATTAAAAAAGGGGGTGACTGTATATATATATATATATATATATATATATATATATATATATTTTTTTTTTCATATTATTCGCTATTTCCCGCAATAGCGAGGTAGCGTTAAGAACAGAGGACTGGGCCTTTGAGGGAATATCCTCACCTGGACCTCTCCTCTGTTCCTTCTTTTGGAAAAAAAAAAAAACGAGAGGGGAGGATTTCCAGCCCCCCGCTCCCTTCCCTTTTAGTCGCCTTCCACGACACGCAGGGAATACGTGGGAAGTATTCTTTCTCCCTATATATATATATATATATATATATATATATATATATATATATATATATATATATATATATATATATATATATATATATATATATATATATTCTCATTTTTTTATTTGCTTACTTGCTGTCTCCCGCTTTTGCGAGGTAGCGTAAGGATACAGACGAATGAAATGGCCCAACCCACCCCCATACACATGTATATACACACACGTCCACACACGCAAATATACATACTCATACATCTCAATGTTCACATATATATACACACACAGACACATACATATATACACATGCAAACAAATCACTGTCTGCCTTTATTCATTCCCATCGCCACCTTGCCACAACAGGAATAACATCCCCCTCCCACCTCATGTGTGCGAGGTAGTGCTAGGAAAAGACATTAAAGGCCCCACTCGTTCACACTCAGTCTCTAGCTGTCATGCAATAATGACCGAAAACACAGCTCCCTTTCCATATCCAAGGCCCAACAGAACTTTACATGATTTACGCCAGACGCTTCTCAATGCCCTGATTCAATCCATTGACAGCACGTCGACCCCGGTATACCACATCGATCCAATGCACTCTATTCCTTGCCCGCCATTCACACTCCTGCATGATCAGGCCCCGATCACACAAAATCTTTTTCACTCCATCTTTCCACCTCCAATTCGGTCTCCCACTTCTCCTCCTTCCCTCCACCTCCGACACATATATACTCTTGGTCAATCTTTCCTCACTCATTCTCTCCATGTGCCCAAACAATTTCAAAACACCCTCTTCTGCTCTCTCAATCACGTTCTTTTTATTTCCACACACCTCTCTTACCCTTATATTACTTACTCGATCAAACCACCTCACACCACATATTGTCCTCAAACATCTCATTTCCAGCACATCCACCCTCCTGCGCACAACTCTAATATCCATAGCCCACGCCTCGCAACCATATAACATTGTTGGAACCACTATTCCTTCAAACATAGCCATTTTTGCTCTCCCAGATAATGTTCTCGACTTCCACCCATTCTTCAAGGCTCCCAGGATTTTAGCCCCCTACCGCACCCTATGATTCACTTCCGCTTCATGGTTCCATCCGCTGCCAGATCCACTCCCAGATATCTAAAACACTTCAATTCCTCCAGTTTTTCTCCATTCAAACTTACCTCTCAATTGACTTGACCCTCAACCCTACTGTACCTAATAACCTTGCTCTTATTCACATTTACTCTTAACTTTCTTCTTTCACACACTTTACCAAACTCAGTCACCAGCTTCTGCAGTTTCTCACATGAATCAGCCACCAGCGCTGTATCATTAGCGAACAACAACTGACTCACTTCATTAGCTCTCTCATCCCCAACAGACTTCATACTTGCCCCTATTTCCAAAACTCTTGCATTCACCTCCCTAACAACCCCATCCAAAAACAAATTAAACAGCCATGGAGACATCACACACCCCTGCCGCAAACCTACATTCACTGAGAACCAATCACTTTCCTTTCTTCCTACACGTACACATGCCTTTCATCCTCGATAAAAACTTTTCACTGCTTCTAACAACTTGCCTCCCACACCATATATTCTTAATACTTTCCACAGAGCATCTCTATCAACTCTATCATATGCCTTCTCCAGATCCATAAATGCTACAAACAAATCCATTTGCTTTTCTAAGTATTTCTCACATACATTCTTCAAAGCAAACACCTGATCCACGCATCCTCTACCACTTCTGAAACCACACTGCTCTTCCCCAATCTGATGCTCTGTACATGCCTTCACCCTCTCAATCAATACCCTCCCATATAATTTACCAGGAATGCTCAACAAACTTATATATATATATATATATATATATATATATATATATATATATATATATATATATATATATATATATATATATATATATATATATATATATATATATTCAGTGAAGGGCGTAAATGGGTAGGTGATAACAAGTAGTGGTGATGTGAGAAGGAGATGGAATGAGTATTTTGAAGGTTTGTTGAATGTGCCTGATGACAGAGTGGCAGATATAAGGTGTTTTGGTCGAGGTGGTGTGCAAAGTGAGAGGGTTAGGGAAAATGATTTGGTAAACAGAGAAGAGGTAGTAAAAGCTTTGCGGAAGATGAAAGCCGGCAAGGCAGCAGGTTTGGATGGTATTGCAGTGGAATTTATTAAAAAAGGGGGTGACTGTATTGTTGACTGGTTGGTAAGGTTATTTAATGTATGTATGACTCATGTTGAGGTGCCTGAGGATTGGCGGAATGCGTGCATAGTGCCATTGTACAAAGGCAAAGGGGATAAGAGTGAGTGCTCAAATTACAGAGGTATAAGTTTGTTGAGTATTCCTGGTAAATTATATGGGAGGGTATTGATTGAGAGGGTGAAGGCATGTACAGAGCATCAGATTGGGGAAGAGCAGTGTGGTTTCAGAAGTGGTAGAGGATGTGTGGATCAGGTGTTTGCTTTGAAGAATGTATGTGAGAAATACTTAGAAAAGCAAATGGATTTGTTTGTAGCATTTATGGATCTGGAGAAGGCATATGATAGAGTTGATAGAGATGCTCTGTGGAAGGTATTAAGAATATATGGTGTGGGAGGAAAGTTGTTAGAAGCAGTGAAAAGTTTTTATCGAGGATGTAAGGCATGTGTACGTGTAGGAAGAGAGGAAAGTGATTGGTTCTCAGTGAATGTAGGTTTGCGGCATGGGTGTGTGATGTCTCCATGGTTGTTTAATTTGTTTATGGATGTGGTTGTTAGGGAGGTAAATGCAAGAGTTTTGGAAAGAGGCGCAAGTATGAAGTCTGTTGGGGATGAGAGAACTTGGGAAGTGAGTCAGTTGTTGTTCGCTGATGATACAGCGCTGGTGGCTGATTCATGTGAGAAACTGCAGAAGCTGGTGACTGAGTTTGGAAAAGTGTGTGGAAGAAGAAAGTTAAGAGTAAATGTGAATAAGAGCAAGGTTATTAGGTACAGTAGGGTTGAGGGTCAAGTCAATTGGGAGGTGAGTTTGAATGGAGAAAAACTGGAGGAAGTGAAGTGTTTTAGATATCTGGGAGTGGATCTGGCAGCGGACGGAACCATGGAAGCGGAAGTGGATCATAGGGTGGGGGAGGGGGCGAAAATTCTGGGAGCCTTGAAGAATGTGTGGAAGTCGAGAACATTATCTCGGAAAGCAAAAATGGGTATGTTTGAAGGAATAGTGGTTCCAACAATGTTGTATGGTTGCGAGGCGTGGGCTATGGATAGAGTTGTGCGCAGGAGGATGGATGTGCTGGAAATGAGATGTTTGAGGACAATGTGTGGTGTGAGGTGGTTTGATCGAGTGAGTAACGTAAGGGTAAGAGAGATGTGTGGAAATAAAAAGAGCGTGGTTGAGAGAGCAGAAGAGGGTGTTTTGAAGTGGTTTGGGCACATGGAGAGGATGAGTGAGGAAAGATTGACCAAGAGGATATATGTGTCGTAGGTGGAGGGAGCAAGGAGAAGAGGGAGACCAAATTGGAGGTGGAAAGATGGAGTGAAAAAGATTTTGTGTGATCGGGGCCTGAACATGCAGGAGGGTGAAAGGAGGGCAAGGAATAGAGTGAATTGGAGCGATGTGGTATACCGGGGTTGACGTGCTGTCAGTGGATTGAATCAAGCCATGTGAAGCGTCTGGGGTAAACCATGGAAAGCTGTGTAGGTATGTATATTTGCGTGTGTTGACGTATGTATATACATGTGTATGGGGCGGGGGGGGTTGGGCCTTTTCTTTCGTCTGTTTCCTTGCGCTACCTCGCAAACGCGGGAGACAGCGACAAAGTATAAAAAAAAAAAATATATATATATATATATATATATATATATATATATATACATATATATATATATATATATATATATATATATATATATATATATATATATATATATATATATATATATATATATATATATATATATAAAACTCTGTGTATATGTGTGGACGTGCATGTATATACATCTATGAGTGGGTGGGTTGGGCCATTCTTTCGTCTGTTTCCTTGCGCTACTTCGCTAACGCGGGAGACAGCGACAAAGTAAAATAAACAATAAATACAATAAATTTATATACATATATATATATATATATATATATATATATATATATATATATATATATATGTATATATATATATTTTTTTTTTATTTTATATATGTGTGAAAGTCGAGAACTTTATCTTGGAAAGCAAAAACGGGTATGTTTGAAGGAATAGTATTTCCAACAATGTTATATAGTTGCATGGCGTAGGTTATAGACAGATTTGTGCAGAGGAGGGTGGATGTGCTAGAAATGAGACGTTTGAGGACAATATGTGGTGTGAGGTGATTTGAGAGAGCAGAAGATGGTGTTTTGAAATGGTTTGGTCACATGGAGAGAATGAGTGAGCAAAGATTGACAAAGAGGATACATATGTCAGAGGTGGAGGGAAGGAGAAGTGGGAGACCAAATTGGAGGTGGAAAGATGGAGTGAACATGATTTTGAGTGATCGGGGCCTGAACATGCAGGAGGGTGAAAGGCGTGTAAGGAATAGCGTGAACTGGAGCGTTGTAGTATACCGGGGTCGACTTGCTGTCAGTGGATTGAACCAGGGCATGTGAAGTGTCTGGGGTAAACCATGGAAAGTTTTGTGGGGCCTGGATGTGGAAAGGGAGCTGTGGTTTCGGCGCATTATACATGACAGCTAGAGACTTAGTGTGAACGAATGTGGCCTTTGTTGTTTTTTCCTTGCGCTACCTCTCACACATGCGGGGGGAGGGGGTTGTTATTTCATGTGTGGAGGGGTTTCGACAGGAATGAATGAGGGTAGTCTATGAATTATGTACATGTGCATATGTGTATATTTTTCTGTGTTTATTTATATGTATACGTTGAGATGTATAGGTATGCATATGTGCCTGTGTGGACGTGTCCACCCACATACATGTGTATATGGGTGGGTTGGGCCGTTCTTTCGTTTACGGAACCTGGCAGTTGCGATCAGGAAATCTCTCTCACGAACTCTATAATTTGTGTGGTGATGGTTTACATACGGTTAAGCCTTTTGTGTATGTGTGCGTGAGTGCGTGCATTTGTAAATTCAAATTTGTAATTACGTATATATACCATATGGGGAGGGAGTATTGCACTCTTGGGGTCACATTTCTTGAACGTTCTATGATATTGCACAAGTTCTTGAATTTACGTATGTTGTCTGGATTTTCCATGGCATCAATCATTATATTCCATTCATCAAACACTCTTATACTTTAAAGGTATTTCCTTATTTCCTTTTTTAATGAGCTTAATTTCATGTTATATCCTATGGTTGCTATATCCTTACATCTTTTAAAGTACTGTTTACTGCCCAGGTCGTCTCTCTGTTTTAAAAACTTAAAGGATGTTATCAGGTCACCCCTCACTGTTCTGTGTGTGTGTGTGTGTGTGTGTGTGTGTGTGTGTGTGTGTGTGTGTGTGTGTGTGTGTGTGTGTGTGTGTGTGTGTGTGTGTGTGTGTGTGTGTGTGTGTGTGTGTGTGTGTGTGTGTGTGTGTGTGTGTGTGTGTGTGTGTTTCTGTGTCTGTGTGTCTCTGTGGGTGTGTGTTTGTGTGTGTGTGTGTGTGTGTGTGTGTGTGTGTGTGTGTGTGTGTGTGTTTGTGTGTGTGTGTGGAGGAAGTCAAGTCTGTGTGTGGTGAGTGAGGCTTCTCCATGAATATCTATTATAACAAATAATGCAAGAAAGACAGTACATGTTTTAGCTAGAGGAACACTACAAATGTTCTGAATGTGAAAACTGTTCGGCCTGTATAAGGACTTAGGAAAGTTTTAAGATACTGTATAGAAATTGCAGTTTTCATTCGTGTGTACGAATTATCCTCGGGTTTGCATTCCTGGTATATGTGGCTGTGGAGGTGAGTGGAATATTGCGGGTAGTCTGTGCATACGAAGTGGCTTCTGAGTTTTGTATGTATGGACTAACTTTCCTCTACGTGAAGATGGACTTGGACGACTTATCTTCACGATATAAGATTCTTACAAGAGACTTGTGTGTGCTGTATCTTAAGATCAATAATAACTGCTCATGCACTGATATCCAAGGATGAGTGCATCACATGCAGATACCAGGAGGTAATGATGAAATGTTCCGAGAAGCCTTTATCAGGTATAATGCTCGGAAGAACTGGTATCTACTCTCACCACCTCCAATTACCGAGGTGGTCATCAAAAGCCTCACCGTTTCTTCCAGGAACTGTGTAAGACAAATTTTAGAGGACAAAGCTAAGAAGCTCCTCACACACCTTCTACTTACCAGGATGAGACAAGAAGATTCCCACACTCATCCCACTCATGAAGATAAGATAAAAAGGCTCCACCACGCCATCTACTCACCATGATGAGATAAGAAGCTCCCACACACCTTCTAATTACCAAGAAGAAAATGCCACTAAAACACCTTCGACTTATCAAAGTAAGAAGGCTCCCTTACATTTCCAACGAACCAAGATAAGATGAGATAAGATAAGATGAAAAGGTCCCTCACACTTTCACTCACCAAGATGAGATAAGAAGGTTTTTTCACACCTCCCACTATCCAAGATCAGATAAGAAGGCTCCCTTACACTTCTTACTCACCAAGATGAAATGAAAAGGCTCCCTCGCACTTTTAACTCGCCAAGATGATATACGAAGCTTCACATCTTTCATTTATGATAATGAGATAAGAAGGCTACCTTACACCTAAAACTCACCAAGATGAGATAAGAACATTCCCACACTCCCATACACCAAGATGAGATAAGAAGGCTCTCTTACACCCATGACTCACTAAGATGAGATAAGAAGGCTCTCCTACATCATGACTCACCAAGATGATATAAAAACTTTCCCACACTCCTCTCGCATACCAAGATGAGATAAGGATCCCTTACATGTTTGGCTCACCAAGATGAGTCACCAAAATGAGAAAAGAACGTTCCCACACTCCTCTCACACACCAAAATGAGCTAGAAAGGTTCCTCTACACCTTTGACTCACCACGATAACATAAGGTTCCTTTGCACCTTTAACAACCAAGATAACGTAAGGTTTCCACACTCCTCCCACTAACCAAACAGAGGAAGGAGCCACAGCACAGCTCTCCAGCTGACTCTGTGCTGTTACTTCCCCTTTGAGAGCTGATGCACCGTAACCATGGCAACCATCCGTACCTGCAGGAAGGAGATATGATTAACAATTCATAATGAAAGATGCGAGATGGTGAAGTGAGAGGGTTGGTTAATAATATAGGATGGGAAGTATTGACGGAGCATGATGATGATGGAGGTAAGCCTTTGACAGGCATGGTGAAGGGAACATAAACACGGGATACTGTGAAGAGAACATGGTGAAGGGACAAGGTGAAGGGAACATTAACATCGGGTACAGCGAAGTTAACAGTGGTAAGAGATACTCTGTAAAGAGCATGATAAAGAGACAAGATGAAGGATACAACCCGTAAAATGATACTTTTGGATCTGAGTCTGAATTAGCACAATCTGATTCGTATACCACCGTAATATAAGTGAGAATTAAAATCTATATATGACTTCACAGACAGGATCAGAAGATACTCTGATGCTGTGGCTTGACTTAGGTTTGAAAAAGATACTCATGATAGTTTGTTCCTATTGTTGACCCTTGACGGACATCCTGCAACATTATATTCTTAACTGATGAAAAATTGGTGGATTTTGAGATGATTCCACCGAACATTACAAACTGTGCGTGCACTATATTCTTAACAATGCATTATCCAAGAAATATCCTATTTTTATTACTTTCAAATTTAAGACACATCTCACAAGCCTATCTATAGCCCATGCCTCACAAACACATAATATTAGAGGAACTATAATTTCTCCAAACACCCATTCTATCCCTCCAAGATAACGTTCTTTCTCGCCACACATTCTTCACCGCTCCAAGAACCTTCTATGGTTCCATTCCCTGCCAAGTCCAATCCCAGATATCTAAAACACTTAACTTCCTCTAATTTTTCTCTATCCAAGCTTACAACCAATCTAACCTGTATCTCGACCCTGCTGAATCTAATAACCTTCTTTTATTCACATTTACTTTCAACTTTCTTCTTTCACACACTCTTCTAAACTCAGTTACCAACTTCTTCCGTTTCTCATCCGAATCAACCACCAGTAATGTATCATCAGCGAACAACATCTGACTCACTTCCCAGGCCTTCTCATCCCCAACAAACTGTATGTATATTCGCGCTTTTCTCTAACACTCTTGCATTTACCCCTTTACCCCCCCTCCCTCATCCATAAACAAATCATACAACAATAGTGACATCACACACCCCTTGCGCAGACATACATTCACTGGAAACCATTCACTTTCCTCTCATACACACGCTTTGCACCGTTAATAAAAACTTATGTGATTTACCAGGTATTTTCAGCTAACTCATACCTCTGTAGTTTGAAGACTCCCCCTTTTACCCTTTGCCTTTATTCGGTGAAACTAAACATGCATTCCACCATTCCTCAGGCACTTCCCTGTGGTCCATACATACAGTGAATATCCTTACCATCCAATCAACAACATAGTCTCTATCTTAAATTCAATGCATTACCATCAACTCCCGCCGCCTTACCGCATTTCATCTTCCTCAAGGTTTTCACCACCTCTTCTTTCTTCACAAAACCACTCTCCATGACTCTCTCAATTTACATACTACCCCACCCAGTACACCCTGCATATGTCATTCTATCATCAAACATATTTAACGGTCCTTCAAAATACTCACTCACATCTCTTCATTTCATCACTACCTGTTATCATCTCCCCTTTTGCCTCCTTCACTGGTTCCTATTTTTTTCCTCTTGTCTTTCGCGCATTATTTGCCTCCTTCTAAAATATTTGTTACTGTTCCTAAAGTTTAATGATGTTATCTCACCTCAGATCTCATCTACCCTCTTTTTCAACCCCTGCACCATCCTCTTGACTTACTGCCGCTTTCTCTTATCCATATTCCAATCATTTGCACTCCTTCCTCGCAAGTATTGCCCAAACGCTTCTCTTTTCTCTTTCATGAGCAACATGACTTCTTCATTCCACCATTCATTACACTTTCTAATCTGATCACCACTCACCTTTCGCATGTCATATGCATCTCTTGCACATGCCATCACTGGTTCCTTAAATACCTGCCATTCATCATCCACTCCGCTCACTTCATTTGCTCTCACCTTTTGCCGTTGTACACTCAGTCTGCGCTGGTATTTCTTCACAAAACTCTCCTTTCCCGCTCACTAACTCTAACTTTGTTTCCTTTAACACTGTTTCTTCTTTTTCGAAAAACTCTACATGCCTCACCCTTGCCTTCATAAAATAGTGACCAGACATCCCATCAGCTGCCTCTTTCAGCACTTTTATATTCGAAAGTCTTTCTTTTACATATCTATCAGTTGATACGTAATCTGTAATGTCAGTTGCTAATTTCTCTACTCGCATTCGTATACTTGTGTATATATCTCTTATTAAGCCAGGTGTTTCCACTCACTAGTCTCTTTCAGCACACAACTGTTAAATGTGTTTGATAAAACGGCATATGTTGAGCGTTTTGGTCGGACCGGTATGTGCGGTCGGAGACTTAGGGAGAGTGTTTGGTGAAGAGAGAAGAGGTAGCACAAGTCTTCCGGAAGATGAAATCCAGCAAGGCGGCTAGAGTGAAAGGTACTGTGCTTGAAATTATTAAGAAATGGTGTGACTGTACTGTGAATTAGTTGGTAGGGATATTCAGTGTATGTAAGGATCATTGTGAAGTGCCTGAAGATTGAAGAAATGCATGTATAAAGGCAAAGTGTATGAAGGTAAGTGCTCAAACTACAGAGGTATAACTTTGTTGAGTATACCTAGAAATTTGTATGGGAGGATACTGATTGAGAGGGTGAAGGCATGTACAGAGCATCAGTTTGGGAAGGAAGAGTGTGGTTTCAGAAGTGATAGAGTATGTGTGGATCAAGTATTTCCTTTGAAGAATGTATGAGAAATACTTTAAAAAAAAGATGGATTTGTATGTGACATTTATGGACCTGGAGAAGGCACATGATGAGATTTAAGGGGATACTTTTTGGAAAGTCTTAAGAATATACGGTGTTTGAGGTTAGCTGCTAGAAGAGTTGAAAAGTTTTAGCAAGGGTGTGTGATTCGAGTGAGAAATTGCAAAGGTAGATAACTGAGTTTAGAAGTGTGTGAAAGGAGAAAATTGAGAGTTAACGTGAAGAAAAGCAAGGTTATTACGTTCAGCAGGGTTGAGGAAGAAGTTAGTTGGATTGTAAGTTTGAGTGGAGGAAGTGAAATGTTTTAGATATCTTGGAGTGGACTTGGCGGTAAATGGATCCATGGAAGCGGAATTGAGTCATTGAGTAGGGAAGAGGGTGAAAGTTCTCGTAGCGATGAAGAATGTGTGGAGAGAGTAAACGTTACCTTGGAGGGCAAAAATGGGTATGTTTGTAGGAATAGTAGCTCTAACAATACTGTATGGTTGCGAGGCATGGGTTATATAGGTTTGTGAGGAGTAGGAAGGATGTGTTGGATATGTAATGTTTGAGGACATTGTGTAGTGTAAAGTAGTTTGATCAAGTAAGTAATGAAAAGGTAAGAGAGATGTCTGGTAATAAAGAGAGTGTGGTTGAGAGGATAGAGGAGGGTGTGTTGAAACTGTTGGGAAATATAGGGAAAATGAGTGAGGATATGTTGACAAAGAAGATATGCGTGCTAAAAGTTGAGGGAACAAGGAGAAGCGGGAGACCAAATTGAAGATGGAAGAATGGCGTGAAAAAGATTTTGAGCAACTGGGGCGTAAACCTGCAGGAGGGCGACTCCCTCACTTTGCACATCATCCCATCCAAAAGACCCTACATAAATCCATAAATGCTGCATACAAATACATCTATTTTTCCAAATATTACTCACACACATTCTTCAAAGAAAACACCTGATCCACACATCCTCTACCTCTTCTTAGACCACACTGTTCCCCTCAATCTGACGCTCTGCACATGATTTTGCGCTCTCAATCAGTATCCTCCGATACAAATTCCCAGGATTACTTAACAAATTTATGACTCTGTTGTTTGAACACTCACCTTTATCCCCTTTGCCTTTGAGTTTCTTTTTTCCATTTATCCTAGTCGTCGAATTTTTCTTCTATTTCGAAAATATGCTCGTGGTTTACTCGATCGAACTTAATCAATTTTGAATACTTAGAGTAAGTTGCCGCGAAATCTAAGTCTTTTTTTTTTTTTTAAGGGAGAAGAAATCTGATCGTTTCAGCCTCTCTTGGTATGCCATGTTTCTAAAAGTTGGGATCAGTTTTGTCGCGCGACATTGTACTTCCTCTAACCTTTCCTCGTCTTTTGTATAACTTCAGGACCAAAATGGATAGCATAATAAAAGTGTGATCTTACTGAAGAATTATGAATTGTGAGAATTGCTTGTTCGAAGAAGATATGTGGGGTGAGGTGCTTTGATCGAGTAAGTAATATAAGGATAAAGGAGAGTAGTGGTAATATGAAAACTGGTTAACAGAGATCAAAAAGTTCTGATATGGTTTGTATATGTGGAGGATATAAATCAGGACAATTTGACAAAAAAATATATATATGTCATACGTGTAGGGAAAAATTAAAAGGGAGAAATGAAATAGATGGAAGAAGGGAGGGAAAAATGGGATTGGGGCCTTTACATGCTGGTAAATGAAAGGCTTGCAAGGACTAGGGTATAATGACAATATATATATATATATATATATATATATATATATATATATATATATATATATATATATATATATATATATATATATATATATATATATATATATATATATATATATATATATATATATATATATATATATATACATATATATGTATATATATGTATATATACATATATATATATATATATATATATATATATGTATATATATATATATATATATATATATATATATATATATATATATATTTTTTTTTTTTTTTTTTTTTATACCTCGTCGCTGTCTCCCGCGGTTGCGAGGTAGCGCAAGGAAACAGACGAAAGAAATGGCCCAACCCCCCCATACACATGTACATACACACGTCCACACGCGCAAATATACATACCTACACAGCTTTCCATGGTTTACCCCGGACGCTTCACATGCCTTGATTCAATCCACTGACAGCACGTCAACCCCTGTACACCACATCGCTCCAATTCACTCTATTCCTTGCCCTCCTTTCACCCTCCTGCATGTTCAGGCCCCGATCACACAAAATCCTTTTCACTCCATCTTTCCACCTCCAATTTGGTCTCCCTCTTCTCCTCGTTCCCTCCACCTCCGACACATATATCCTCTTGGTCAATCTTTCCTCACTCATTCTCTCCATGTGCCCAAACCATTTCAAAACACCCTCTTCTGCTCTCTCAACCACGCTCTTTTTATTTCCACACATCTCTCTTACCCTTACGTTACTTACTCGATCAAACCACCTCACACCACACATTGTCCTCAAACATCTCATTTCCAGCACATCCATCCTCCTGCGCACAACTCTATCCATAGCCCACGCCTCGCAACCATACAACATTGTTGGAACCACTATTCCTTCAAACATACCCATTTTTGCTTTCCGAGATAATGTTCTCGACTTCCACACATTTTTCAAGGCTCCCAAAATTTTCGCCCCCTCCCCCACCCTATGATCCACTTCCGCTTCCATGGTTCCATCCGCTGACAGATCCACTCCCAGATATCTAAAACACTTCACTTCCTCCAGTTTTTCTCCATTCAAACTCACCTCCCAATTGACTTGACCCTCAACCCTACTGTACCTAATAACCTTGCTCTTATTCACATTTACTCTTAACTTTCTTCTTCCACACACTTCACCAAACTCCGTCACCAGCTTCTGCAGTTTCTCACATGAATCCGCCACCAGCGCTGTATCATCAGCGAACAACAACTGACTCACTTCCCAAGCTCTCTCATCCCCAACAGACTTCATACTTGCCCCTCTTTCCAAGACTCTTGCATTTACCTCCCTAACAACCCCATCCATAAACAAAATTAACAACCATGGAGACATCACACACCCCTGCCGCAAACCTACATTCACTGAGAACCAATCACTTTCCTCTCTTCCTACACGTACACATGCCTTACATCCTCGATAAAAACTTTTAACTGCTTCTAACAACTTGCCTCCCACACCATATATTCTTAATACCTTCCACAGAGCATCTCTATCAACTCTATCATATGCCTTCTACAGATCCATAAATGCTACATACAAATCCATTTGCTTTTCTAAGTATTTCTCACATACATTCTTCAAAGCAAACACCTGATCCACACATCCTCTACCACTTCTGAAAGCACACTGCTCTTCCCCAATCTGATGCTCTGTACCTGCCTTCACCCTCTCAATCAATACCCTCCCATATAATTTACCAGGAATACTCAACAAACTTATACCTCTGTAATTTGAGCACTCACTCTTATCCCCTTTGCCTTTGTACAATGGCACTATGCACGCATTCCGCCAATCCTCAGGCACCTCACCATGAGTCATACATACATTAAATAACCTTACCAACCAGTCAACAATACAGTCACCCCCTTTTTTAATAAATTCCACTGCAATACCATCCAAACCTGCTGCCTTGCCGGCTTTCATCTTCCGCAAAGCTTTTACTACCTCTTCTCTGTTTACCAAATCATTTTCCCTAACCCTCTCACTTTGCACACCACCTCGACCCAAACACCCTATATCTGCCACTCTGTCATCAGACACATTCAACAAACCTTCAAAATACTCATTCCATCTCCTTCTCACATCACCACTACTTGTTATCACCTCCCCATTTACGCTCTTCACTGAAGTTCCCATTTGCTCCCTTGTCTTACGCACCCTATTTACCTCCTTCCAGAACATCTTTTTATTCTCCCTAAAATTTACTGATAGTCTCTCACCCCAACTCTCATTTGCCCGTTTTTTCACCTCTTATATATATATATATATATATATATATATATATATATATATATATATATATATATATATATATATATATATATATATATATATATATATATATTCTTTCTTTCTTTCAAACTATTCGCCATTTCCCGCATTAGCGAGGTAGCGTTAAGAACAGAGGACTGGGCCTTTGAGGGAATACCCTCACCTGGCCCAATTCTCTGTTCCTTCTTTTGGAAAAAAAAAAAAAAAAAAAAAAACGAGAGGGGAGGATTTCCAGCCCCCCGCTCCCTCCCCTTTTAGTCGCCTTCTACGACACGCAGGGAATACGTGGGAAGTATTCTTAATCCCCTATCCCCAGGGATAATATATATATATATATATATATATATATATATATATATATATATATATATATATATATATATATATATATATATATATATATATATATATATATATATATATATATATACATATATATATACATATGTATATATATATATATATATATATATATATATATATATATATATATATATATATATATATATATATATATATATATATATATATATATATATATATATATATATATATATATATATATATATATATGTATATATATATGTATATATATATATATATATATATATATATATATATATATATATATATATATATATATATATATATATATATATATATATATATTTATACATATATATATTTTCTTTTTTTTTTTTTTTGCTTTGTCGCTGTCTCCCGCGTTTGCGAGGTAGCACAAGGAAACAGACGAAAGAAATGGCCCAACCCACCCCATACACATGTATATACATACGTCCACACACACGCAAATATACATACCTACACAGCTTTCCATGGTTTACCCCAGACGCTTCACATGCCTTGATTCAATCCACTGACAGCACGTCAACCCCGGTATACCACACCGCTCAAATTCACTCTATACTTTGACCTCCTTTCACCCTCCTGCATGTTCAGGCCCCGATCACACAAAATCTTTTTCACTCCATCTTTCCACCTCCAATTTGGTCTTCCTCTTCTCCTCGTTCCCTCCACCTCCGACGCATATATCCCCTTGGTCAATCTTTCCTCACTCATTCTCTCCATGTGACCAAACCATTTCAAAACACCCTCTTCTGCTCTCTCAACCACGCTCTTTTGATTTCCACACATCTCTCTTACCCTTACGTTACTTACTCGATCAAACCACCTCACACCACATATTGTCCTCAAACATCTCATTTCCAGCACATCCATCCTCCTGCGTACAACTCTATCCATAGCCCACGCCTCGCAACCATACAACATTTTTGGAACCACTATTCCTTCAAACATACCCATATTTGCTTTCCGAGATAATGTTCTCGACTTCCACACATTCTTCAAGGCTCCCAGAATTTTTGCCCCCTCCCCCACCCTATGATCCACTTCCGCTTCCATGGCTCCATCCGCTGCCAGATCCACTCCCATATATCTAAAACACTTCACTTCCTCCAGTTTTTCTCCATTCAAACTCACCTCCCAATTGACTTGACCCTCAGCCCTACTGAACCTAATAACCTTGCTCTTATTCACATTTACTCTTAATTTTCTTCTTTCACACACTTTACCAAACTCAGTCACCAGCTTCTGCAGTTTCTCACATGAATCAGCCACCAGCGCTGTATCATCAGCGAACAACAACTGACTCACTTCCCAAGCTCTCTCATCCCCAACAGACTTCATACTTGCCCCTCTTTCCAAAACTCTTTCATTTACCTCCCTAACAACCCCATCCATAAACAAATTAAACAACCATGGAGAAATCACACACCCCTGCCGCAAACCTACAATCACTGAGAACCAATCACTTTCCTCTCTTCCTACACGTACACATGCCTTACATCCTCGATAAAAACTTTTCACTGCTTCTAAACACTTGCCTCCCACACCGTATATTCCTAATACCTTCCTCAGAGCATCTCTATCAACTCTATCATATGCCTTCTCCAGATTCATAAATGCTACATACAAATCCATTTGCTTTTCTTAGCATTTCTCACATACATTCTTCAAAGCAAACACCTAATCCACACATCCTCTACCACTTCTGAAACCACACTGCTCTTCCCCAATCTGATGCTCTGTACATGCCTTCACCCTCTCAATCATTACCCTCCCATATAATTACCAGGAATACGCAAAAAACTTACACCTCTGTAATTTGAGCACTCACTCTTATCCCCTTTGCCTTTGTACAATGGCACTATGCACGCATTCCGCTAATCCTCAGGCATACATACAATAAATAACCTTACCAACAATCAGTAATACAGTCACCCCCTTTTTCAATAAATTCCACTGCAATACCATCCAAACCTGATGCCTTGCCGGCTTTCATCTTCCGCAAAGCTTTTACTACCTATTCTCTGTTTACCAAATCACTTTCCCTAACCCTCTCACTTTGCACACCACCTCGACCAAGACACCCTATATCTGCCACTCTATCATCAAACACATTCAACAAACCTTCAAAATACTCACTCCATCTCCTCACATCACCACTACTTGTTATCACCTCCCCATTTGCACCCTTCAATGAAGTTCCCATTTGCTCCCATGTCTTACGCACTTTATTTACCTCCTTCCAGAGCATCTTTTTATTCTCCCTAAAATTTAATGATACTCTCTCACCCCAAATCTCATTTGCCCTTTTTTTCACCTATTGCACCTTTCTCTTGACCTCCTGCCTCTTTCTTTTATACATCTCCCACTCAATTGCATTTTTCCCTGCAAAAATAATCCAAATGCCTCTCTCTTCTCTTTCACTAATAATCTTACTTCTTCATCCCACCACTCACTACCCTTTCTAATCAACCCACCTCCCACTCTTCTCATGCCACAAGAATCTTTTGCGCAATCCATCACTGATTCCCTAAATACATCCCATTCCTCCCCCACTCCCCTTACTTCCATTGTTCTCAACTTTTTCCATTCTGTACTCAGTCTCTCCTGGTACTTCCTCACACAAGTCTCCTTCCCAAACTCACTTACTCTCACCACCCTCTTCACCCCAACATTCACTCTTCTTTTCTAAAAACCCATACAGATCTTCACCTTAGCCTCCACAAGATAATGATCAGACATCCCTCCAGTTGCACCTCTCAGCACATTAACATCCAAAAGTCTCTCTTTCGCGCGTCTGTCAATTAACACGTAATCCAATAACGCTCTCTGGCCATCTCTCCTACTTACATGCGTATACTTATGTATATCTCGCTTTTTAAACCAGGCATTCCCAATCACCAGTCCTTTTTCAGCACATAAATCTACAAGCACTTCACCATTTCCGTTTACAACACTGAACACCCCATGTATACCAATTATTCCCTCAACTGCCACATTACTCACCTTTGCATTCAAATCACCCATCACTATAACCCGGTCTCGTGCATCAAAACCACTAACACACTCATTCAGCTGCTCCCAAAACACTTGCCTCTCAGGATCTTTCTTCTCATGCCCAGGTACATATGCATCAATAGATACCCGTCTCTCTCCATCAACTTTCAGTTTTACCCATATTAGTCGAGAATCTGCTTTCTTACATTCTATCACATACACCCACAACTCCTGTTTCAGGAGAACTGCTACTCCTTCCCTTGCTCTTGTCCTCTTACTAACCCCTGACTTTACTCTCAAGACATTCCCAAACCACTCTTCCCCTTTACCCTTGAGCTTCGTTTCACTCAGAGCCAAAACATCCAGGTTCCTTTCCTCAAACATACTACTTATCTCTCCTTTTTTCACATCTTGGTTACATCCACACACATTTCGACACCCCAGTCTGAGCCTTCGAGGATGTATGTATATATATATATATATATATATATATATATATATATATATATATATATATATATATATATATATATATATATATATATATATATATAGATAGATAGATAGATAGATAGATAGATATATATATTTTTCATTCATTTCAAGCTAGAAGTTTCAGTTTTCTAAATTGTTTCTTACATTTTATCATATGTATATATATGTATGTGTGTGTGTGTGTATGTGTGCGTGTGTGTGTGTATGTGTGTGTATGTGTATATGTATATATATATGTATATTATCCCTGGGGATAGGGGTGAAAGAATACTTCCCACGTATTCCTCGCGTGTCGTAGAAAGCGACTAGAGGGGACGGGAGCGGGGGGCCAGAAATCCTCCCCTCCTTGTATTAACTTTCTAAAATGGGAAACAGAAGAAGGAGTCACGCGGGGAGTGCTCATCCTCCTCGAAGGCTCAGAGTGGGGTGCCTAAATGTGTGTGGATGTAACCAAGATGTGAAAAAGGAGAGATAGGTAGTATGTTTGAGGAAAGGAACCTGGATGTTTTGGCTCTGAGTGAAACGAAGCTCAAGGGTAAAGGGGAAGAGTGGTTTGGGAATGTCTGGGGAGTAAAGTCAGGGGTTAGTGAGAGGACAAGAGCAAGGGAAGGAGTAGCAATACTCCTGAACCAGGAGTTGTGGGAGTATGTGATAGAAAGTAAGAAAGTAAATTCTCGATTAATATGGGTAAAACTGAAAGTTGATGGAGAGAGGTGGGTGATTATTGGTGCATATGCACCTGGGCATGAGAAGAAAGATCATGAGAGGCAAGTGTTTTGGGAACAGCTGAATGAGTGTGTTAGTGGTTTTGATGCACGAGACCGGGTTATAGTGATGGGTGATTTCAATGCAAAGGTGAGTAATGTGGCAGTGGAGGGAATAATTGGCTTACATGGGGTGTTCAGAGTTGTAAATGGAAATGGTGAAGAGCTTGTAGATTTATGTGCTGAAAAAGGACTGATGATTGGGAATACCTGGTTTAAAAAGCGAGATATACATAAGTATACTTATGTAAGTAGGAGAGATGGCCAGAGAGCGTTATTGGATTACGTGTTAATTGACAGGCGTGCGAAAGAGAGACTTTTGGATGTTAATGTGCTGAGAGGTTTAACTGGAGGTATGTCTGATCATTATCTTGTGGAGGCTAAGGTGAGGATTTGTATGGGTTTTCAGAAAAGAAGAGTGAATGTTGGGGTGAAGAGGGTGGTGAGAGTAAGTGAGCTTGGGAAGGAGACCTGTGTGAGGAAGTACAAGGAGAGACTGAGTACAGAATGGAAAAAGGTGAGAACAATGGAAGTAAGGGGAGTGGGGGAGGAATGGGATGTATTTAGGGAATCAGTGATGGATTGCGCAAAAGATGCTTGTGGCATGAGAAGAGTGGGAGGTGGGTTGATTAGAAAGGGTAGTGAGTGGTGGGATGAAGAAGTAAGAGTATTAGTGAAAGAGAAGAGAGAGGCATTTGGACGATTTTTGCAGGGAAAAAATGCAATTGAGTGGGAGATGTATAAAAGAAAGAGACAGGAGGTCAAGAGAAAGGTGCAAGAGGTGAAAAGAAGGGCAAATGAGAGTTGGGGTGAGAGAGTATCATTAAATTTTAGGGAGAATAAAAAGATGTTCTGGAAGGAGGTAAATAAAGTGCGTAAGACAAGGGAGCAAATGGGAACTTCAGTGAAGGGCGCAAATGGGGAGGTGATAACAAGTAGTGGTGATGTGAGAAGGAGATGGAGTGAGTATTTTGAAGGTTTGTTGAATGTGTTTGATGATAGAGTGGCAGATATAGGGTGTTTTGGTCGAGGTGGTGTGCAAAGTGAGAGGGTTAGGGAAAATGATTTGGTAAACAGAGAAGAGGTAGTGAAAGCTTTGCGGAAGATGAAAGCCGGCAAGGCAGCAGGTTTGGATGGTATTGCAGTGGAATTTATTAAAAAAGGGGGTGACTGTATTGTTGACTGGTTGGTAAGGTTATTTAATGTATGTATGACTCATGGTGAGGTGCCTGAGGATTGGCGGAATGCGTGCATTGTGCCATTGTACAAAGGCAAAGGGGATAAGAGTGAGTGCTCAAATTACAGAGGTATAAGTTTGTTGAGTATTCCTGGTAAATTATATGGGAGGGTATTGATTGAGAGGGTGAAGGCATGTATAGAGCATAAGATTGGGGAAGAGCAGTGTGGTTTCAGAAGTGGTAGAGGATGTGTGGATCAGGTGTTTGCTTTGAAGAATGTAGGTGAAAAATACTTAGAAAAGCAAATGGATTTGTATGTATCTTTTATGGATCTGGAGAAGGCATATGATAGAGTTGATAGAGATGCTCTGTGGAAGGTATTAAGAATATATGGTGTGGGAGGAAATTTGTTAGAAGCAGTGAAAAGTTTTTATCGAGGATGTAAGGCATGTGTACGTGTAGGAAGAGAGGAAAGTGATTGGTTCTCAGTGAATGTAGGTTTGCAGCAGGGGTGTGTGATGTCTCCATGGTTGTTTAATTTGTTTATGGATGGGGTTGTTAGGGAGGTAAATGCAAGAGTTTTGGAAAGAGGGGCAAGTATGAAGTCTGTTGGGGATGAGAGAGCTTGGGAAGTGAGTCAGTTGTTGTTCGCTGATGATACAGCGCTGGTGGCTGATTCATGTGAGAAACTGCAGAAGCTGGTGACTGAGTTTGGTAAAGTGTGTGGAAGAACAAAGTTGAGAGTAAATGTGAATAAGAGCAGGGTTATTAGGTACAGTAGGGTTGAGGGTCAAGTCAATTGGGATGTGAGTTTGAATGGAGAAAAACTGGAGGAAGTGAAGTGTTTTAGATATCTGGGAGTGGATCTGGCAGCGGATGGAACCATGGAAGCGGAAGTGGATCATAGGGTGGGGGAGGGGGCGAAAATTCTGGGGGCCTTGAAGAATGTGTGGAAGTCGAGAACATTATCTCGGAAAGCAAAAATGGGTATGTTTGAAGGAATAGTGGTTCCAACAATGTTGTATGGTTGCGAGGCGTGGGCTATGGATAGAGTGGTGCCCAGGAGGATGGATGTGCTTGAAATGAGATGTTTGAGGACAATGTGTGGTGTGAGGTGGTTTGATCTAGTGAGTAACGTAAGGGTAAGAGAGATGTGTGGAAATAAAAAGAGCGTGGTTGAGAGAGCAGAAGAGGGTGTTTTGAAGTGGTTTGGGCACATGGAGAGAATGAGTGAGGAAAGATTGACCAAGAGGATATATGTGTCGGAGGTGGAGGGAACGAGGAGAAGAGAGAGACCAAATTGGAGGTGGAAAGATGGAGTGAAAAAAATTTTGTGTGATCGGGGCCTGAACATGCAGGAGGGTGAAAGGAGGGCAAGGAATAGAGTGAATTGGAGCGATGTGGTATACCGGGGTTGACGTGCTGTCAGTGGATTGAATCAAGGCATGTGAAGCGTCTGGGGTAAACCATGGAAAGCTGTGTAGGTATGTATATTTGCGTGTGTGGACTTATGTATATACATGTGTATGTGGGGGGTTGGGCCATTTCTTTCGTCTGTTTCCTTGCGCTACCTCGCAAACGCGGGAGACAGCGACAAAGTATAATAAAATAAAAATAATATACATATATATATATATATATATATATATATATATATATATATATATATGTATATTATTTTTATTTTATTATACTTTGTCGCTGTCTCCCGCGTTTGCGAGGTAGCGCAAGGAAACAGACGAAAGAAACATATATATATATATATATATATATATATATATATATATATATATATATATATATATATATATATATATATATATATTTTATTTTTATTTTATTATACTTTGTCGCTGTCTCCCGCGTTTGCGAGGTAGCGCAAGGAAACAGACGAAAGAAATGGCCCAACCCCCCCCCATACACATGTATATACATACGTCCACTCACGCAAATATACATACCTACACAGCTTTCCATGGTTTACCCCAGACGCTTCACATGCCTTGATTCAATCCACTGACAGCACGTCAACCCCGGTATACCACATCGCTCCAATTCACTCTATTCCTTGCCCTCTTTTCACCCTCCTGCATGTTCAGGCCCCGATCACACAAAATCTTTCTCACTCCATCTTTCCACCTCCAATTTGGTCTCCCTCTTCTCCTCGTTCCCTCCACCTCCGACACATATATCCTCTTGGTTAATCTTTCCTCACTCATTCTCTCCATGTGCCCAAACCATTTCAAAACACCCTCTTCTGCTCTCTCAACCACGCTCTTTTTATTTCCACACATCTCTCTTACCCTTACGTTACTCACTCGATCAAACCAACTCACACCACACATTGTCCTCAAACATCTCATTTCCAGCACATCCATCCTCCTGCGCACAACTCTATCCATAGCCCACGCCTCGCAACCATACAACATTGTTGGAACCACTATTCCTTCAAACATACCCATTTTTGCTTTCCGAGATAATGTTCTCGACTTCCACACATTCTTCAAGGCTCCCAGAATTTTCTCCCCCTCCCCCACCCTATGATCCACTTCCGCTTCCATGGTTCCATCCGCTGCCAGATCCACTCCCAGATATCTAAAACACTTCACTTCCTCCAGTTTTTCTCCATTCAAACTCACCTCCCAATTGACTTGACCCTCAACCCTACTGTACCTAATAACCTTGCTCTTATTCACATTTACTCTTAACTTTCTTCTTTCACACACTTTACCAAACTCAGTCACCAGCTTCTGCAGTTTCTCACATGAATCAGCCACCAGCGCTGTATCATCAGCGAACAACAACTGACTCACTTCCCAAGCTCTCTCATCCCCAACAGACTTCATACTTGCCCCTCTTTCCAAAACTCTTGCATTCACCTCCCTAACAACCCCATCCATAAACAAATTAAACAACCATGGAGACATCACACACCCCTGCCGCAAACCTACATTCACTGAGAACCAATCACTTTCCTCTCTTCCTACACGTACACATGCCTTACATCCTCGATAAAAACTTTTCACTGCTTCTAACAACTTGCCTCTCACACCATATATTCTTAATACCTTCCACAGAGCATCTCTATCAACTCTATCATATGCCTTCTCCAGATCCATAAATGCTACATACAAATCCATTTGCTTTTCTAAGTATTTCTCACATACATTCTTCAAAGCAAACACCTGATCCACACATCCTCTACCACTTCTGAAACCACACTGCTCTTCCCCAATCTGATGCTCTGTACATGCCTTCACCCTCTCAATCAACACCCTCCCATATAATTTACCAGGAATACTCAACAAACTTATACCTCTGTAATTTGAGCACTCACTCTTATCCCCTTTGCCTTTGTACAATAGCACTATGCACGCATTGCCTATGGATCAAGCAATCTAAAAATGGTAACATACCATTATTTTCATTTTCTACTGTAAATTTTATGGAAGGTACTAAGTTGTTAAGTGAGGGAGAGATATTTGTAAATTTTCATTTCTTGGCTAAACATAGAGAACATCATATACATACCTAAACCAAATTGTATTGGAAGGTAAGATATCCTTTAGTAATTTTGTTTCAAAAAATTCCATATAAAGATTACTTAGTACAGGTGAAAGAGGGTTACCCATTGTTATACCAAATCATTTAGCATAATGATCTCCATTGAATTGAAATATACCTTCTTTTATGCACAACTTTATCATTTCAGTGAAAACAGACTTTGGAACAGGTAAATGAATATCATCCAAGACATCAAATTGATATTCTGAATGCCCAATGTACACCAACTATACCCTGAACTACCACATTACTCACCTTTCATTCAAATCACCCACCACTAATACCAGATTTTGTGATCCAAATGTACTCACACTATCACTCAGCTTCTCCAAAAATACGTTCCTCTTAAAATCATTCTTCTTATGACCTGATGCATAAGCATCAAAAATCACCCATTTCACTCCATCCACTTTCACTTTCACCTACGCCTATCTAGAATTTCCTTCCTTTTACTCAATCACACACTCCCACAACACCTGCTTTAGGAGTAGTGGTACTCCTGCAATAGCTCTTGTCTACTCACCAAACCCTGACTTTACTTCCAAGATATTTCCAAACCATTCTTCCCGTTGAGCTTCGTTTCACTCATGGCCAGAACCTTCAGGTTTCTTCCCTTAAACAACCTATCTCTCAATTCTTCTCATCTTGGTACATCCACACACATTCAGACACCCCACCGTGAGCCTTCGAGGAGGATGAGCACTAACCGCTTCCCCCTTTCATCTGCTTTCTTTTTGGAAATTGAAACAGAAGGGAAGGATTTTGAGCCCCCGCTCAAGCCTTATTAAGTCACATTATACGACACGCGGATAATGAGTGGTGGGATAAAGTAAGATTGTTTGTGAAAGAGAAGAGGGAGGCTTTTGAACGATTTTTGCGAGTAAGTAGTGCGAATGACTGGGAGATGTATAAAAGAAAGAGGCAAGAGGTTAAGAGAAAGGTGCGAAAGGTGAAAAGAGGACAAATGAGAGTTAGCATGAGAGAATATCATTAGATTTTAGGTCGAGATAGTATACGAAGTGAGAGGATCAGGGAGAATGGTTTAGTAAACAGAGAAGAGGTAGTGAAAGCTTTACAAAGGATGAAAGCCCGAAGGTGGCGGGTTTGGGCGGTGTTGCAGTGGAATTTATCAAAAAGGGGGGTGGGGGGGACGGTGTTGTTGACTAGTTGGTAAGGATATTCAATATATGTATGGCTCATGGTGAAGTGCCTGATGATTAGCGGAATGCATGCAGGCACAAGGGTTAAGGTGATTGTTCAAATTGCAGAGGTAGATGGCTGTTGAGTATTCCTGGGAAATTATATAGGAGGGTATTGATTAAGAGGGTAAAGGCATGTACAGAGCATATGATTAGGGAAGAGCAGTGTGGTTTCAGAAGTGGTAGAGGATGTGTGGATCAGGTGTTTGCCTTGAAGAATGTATGTGAGAAATACTTAGAAAAACATATGGATTTGTATGTAGCATTTTTGGATCTGAAGAAGGCATATGATAGAGTTGATAGAGATGCTTTGTGGAAGGTATTAAGAGTCTATGATGTGGGAGGTATGTTGCTAGAAACAGTGAAAAGTTTTTATCGAGGATGTAAGGCATGTGTAAGATTAGGAAGAGAAAGTGATTAGATCTCGCTGAATGTCGGTTTGCGGCAGTGGTGCATGATATCTAAATGGATGTTTAATTTGTTTATGGATGGGGTTGTTAGGGAGGTGAATGCAAGGGTTTTGGAAAGAGTAGCAAATATTCTGTCAGTTGTGGATGAAAGGGCTTGGGAAGTGACTCAGTTGTTCTTCGCTAATGATACAGCGCTGGTGGCTGATTCGTGTGAGAAACTGCAGAAGCTGATGACTGAGTTTGGTAAAGTGTGTGAAAAAAGAAAGCTAAGAGTAAATGTGAATAAGAGTTAGATTATTAGGCTCAGGAGGGTTGAGGGACAAGTTGATGGGGAGGTAAGTTTGAATGGAGAAAAACTGGAAGAAGTGAAGTGTTTTAGATATCTGGGACTGGATTTAGCAATGGGAGGAACCATGGAAGCGGAAGTGAGTCACAGGGTGGGGGAGGGGTCGAAAGTTCTGGGAGCGTTGAAGAATGTGTGGAAGGCGAGAATATTATCTCGGAAAGAAAAATGGGTATATTTGAAGTGATAGTGGTTCCAACAATGTTACATGGGTGATGACGCGTGGGCTATAGATAGAGTTGTGCAGATGAGGTGGATGTGTTGGAAATGAAATGTTTCAGGACAATATGTAGTGTGAGGTGGTTTGATCGAGTAAATAATGAAAGGGTAAGAGAGATGTGTGGTGATATAAAGGATGTGGCTTAGAGAGCAGAAGAGGGTGTTTTGAAATGGTTTTTGTCACATGGAGAGAATGAGTGAGGAAAGAATGACAAAGAGTATATATGTATCAGAGGTGGAGGGAAAAAGAAGTGAGAGACCAAATTGAAGATGAAAGGATGGGATGAAAAAGATTTTGAGAGATTGGGGCCTGAGCATACAGGAGGATGAAAGACATGCAAGGAATAGAGTGAACTGGAACGGTGTGGTATACCAGGGTCGACTTGCTGTCAGTGGATTAAACCAGGGCATGGGAAGCATCTGGGGTAAAGCATGGAAAGTTTTGTGGGACATGGATGTGGAAAGGGAGCTGTGGTTTTGGTGCATTTCACATGACAGCTTGAGAATACTGTGAACGAATGGGGCCTTCGTTGTCTTTTCCTAGCGGTGCCTCGCGCGCGCGCGTGGGGAGGGAACGTGGATGTCATTTCACGTGATGCGGCTTGGCGACGACAATGAATGAAGGCAGTAAGCATGGATACGTACATGTGTATATATCTATATGTCTCTGTATGTATGTGTATGTGTACGTTGAAATGTATAGGTATGTATATGTGCGTGTGTGGACGTTTATGTATATGTATGCGGATGTGGGTGGGTAGGGCCATTCTTCCGTCTGTTTCATTGAGCTACCTCGCTAAGCGGGACATAGCGACTAGGTATGATAAATAATAAATAATATATATATTTATTTTATATTTTACTTATTTTCCTTTGTCGCTGTCTCCCGCGTTAACGATGTAGCGCAAGGAAACAGACGAAAGAATGGCCCAACCCACCCACAGGCACCTGTATAAACGTACACGTCCACACACGCACATATACATACCTATACATCTCAACGTATACATATATATACGCACACAGACATATACATATATACATATGTACATAATTCATACTGTCTGCCCTTATTCATTCTCGTCGCCATCCCGTCATATAATGAAATACCAACCCACTCCCCCGGCTTGTGCACGAGGTACCGATAGGAAATGACAACAAAGGCCACATTCGCTCACACTCAGTCTCTAGCTGTCATATATAATGCACCGAAACCACAGCTCCCTTTCCACATCCAGGCACCACAGAAATTTCCATGGTTTACCCAAGACGCTTCACATGCCCTGGTTCAATCAATTAACAGCACGTCGACTCCGGTATACCCCATCGTTCCAATTCACTCTATTTCTTGCGCGCCTTTCACTCTCCTGCATGGTCAGGCCCCGATCACTCAAAATGTGTTTCACTCCATCTTTCCACCTTCAATTTGGCCTCCCACTTCTCCTCGTTCCCTCCACCTCTGACACATATATCCTTCTTGTCAATCTTTCCTCACTCATTTTCTCCATGTGATCAAACCATTTCAAAACACTCTTCTGCTATCTCAACCACACTCATTTTACCACCATATATCTCTCTTACCCTTTCATTACTTACCCGATCAAACCACCTCAAACCACATATTGTCCTCAAACATCTCATTTCCAGCACATCCACCATCCTCCGCACAACTATATCTATAGCCCACGCCTCGCAACCATATATTATTGCTTATATATTTTTGCTTTCCAAGATAACGTTCTCGACTTCCACACATTCCTTAACGCTCCCAGAACTTTCACCCTCTCCCCACCCTATGATTCACTTCTGCTTCCATGGTTCAATCCGCTGCCAAATCCACTCTCAGATATCTAAAACACTTCACTTCCTGCAGTTTTTCTCTATTCAAACTTACCTCCCAGTTGACTTGTCCCTCAACCCTGCTGTACCTAATAACCTTGCTCTTATTCACATTTACTCTCAGCTTTTTTGTTTCACACCCTTTACCAAACTCAGTCACCAGCTTCTGCAGTTTCTCACCCGAATCAGCCACCAGCGATGTATCATCAGAAAACAACAACTGACTCAATTCCCAAGCTCTTTCATCCACAGCAGACTGTATACTTACCCCTTTTTCCAGAACTCTTGCATTCACCTCCCTAACAGCCCCATCCACAAATTAAACAACCATGGAGACATCATGCATCCCAGCCGTAAACCAACATTCACTGGGAACCAATCACTTTCCTCTCTTCCTACACGTATGCATGCCTTACAGCCTCGATAAAAACTTTTCACTTCTTCGAACAATTTGCCTCCCATACCATATATTCTTAGTACCTTCTACAGAGCATCTCTATCAACTCTATCATATGCCATCTCCAGATTCATAAATGAGACATACAAATCCATTTGCTTTTCCAAGTACTTCTCACATATATTCCTCAAAGCAAACACCTAATCCACACATCCTCTAGCACTTCTCAAACCACACTGCTCTTCCCCACTCTGATGCTCTGTACATGCCTTCACCCTCTCAATCAATACCCTCCCATATAACTTCCAAGGAATAGTCAAGAAACTTATACCTCTTTAATTTGAGCACTCACTTTTATCCCCTTTGCCTTTGGACAATGGCACTATGCAAGCATTCCACCAATCCTCAGGCACCTCACCATGAGACATACATAAATTACATAATCTTACCAACTAGTCAACAATACAGTCACACTCTTTCTTGATAAATTCCACTTCAGGGCCATCCAAACCCGCTGCCTTGCAAGCTTTCATCTTCCGCAAAGCTTTTACTACCTCTTCTCTGTTTACCAAATCATTCTCCCTAACCCTCTCACTTTGCACACCATATCGACCAAAACACCTTATATCTGCCACTCTATCATCAAACACATTCAACAAACCTTCAAAATACTCACTCCATCTCCTCACATCACCACTACTTGTTATCACCTTCCCATTTGCACCCTTCACTGATGTTGCGATTTGTTCCCTTGTCTTAGGCTCTTTATTTACCTCCTTCCAAAACATCTTTTTATTCTCCCTAGAATTTAATGATACTCTCTCACCCCAACTTTCATTTGCCCTCTTTTTCACCTCTTGCACCTTTCTCTTTCTTTTATACATCTCCCGCTCATTTGCATCATTTCTCTGCAAAAATCGTCCAAATGCCTCTCTCTTTCACTAACAATCTTACTTATTCGTCCCACCACTCAATACCCTTCCTAATCTGCCCACCTCCCACGCTTTTCATGCCACAAGCATCTTTTGCACAAGTCATCACTGCTTCTCTAAATACATCCCATTCCTCACTCATTCCCCTTACGGCCTTTGTTCTCACCTTTTTCCATTCTGTACTCAGTCTCCCCTCATACTTCCTCACACAAGTCTCCTTCCCAAGCTCACTTACTCTCACCACTCTCTTCACTCCAACATTATCTCTTCTTTTCTGAAAACCTCTACAAATCCTCACTTTCGCCTCCAAAGGATAATGATCAGACATACCTATAGTTGCACCTCTCAGCGCATTAACATTCAAAAGTCTCTCTTTGGCGCGCTTATCAATTACCACGTAATCCAATAACGCTCTCTGGCCATGTCTCCTATTTACATACCTAAACTAATATATATCTTTGTTAAACCAAAAATTCCCAATCATCAATCCTTTTTCAGCGCATAAATCTATAAGCTCTTCACCATTTCCATTTACAACAGTTAACACCCCATGTACACCAGTCATTCCCCTCAACTAACACATTACTCACCTTTGCATTCAAATCACCCATCACTATAACCCGGTCTCGTGCATCAAAACTACTAAAAAACTCTCAGCTGCTCCTAAAACACTTGCCTCTCATGATCTCTCTTCTCATGCCCAGGTGCATATGCACCAATAATCACCCATCTCTCTTCATCCACTTTCAGTTTTACCCATATATATATATATATATATATATATATATATATATATATATATATATATATATATATATATATATATTATCATTTTTTTATTATACTTTGTCGCTGTCTCCCGCGTTTGCGAGGTAGCGCAAGGAAACAGACGAAAGAAATGGCCCAAACCCCCCCATACACATGTATATACATACGTCCACACACGCAAATATACATACCTACACAGCTTTCCATGGCTTACCCCAGACGCTTCACATGCCTTGATTCAATCCACTGGCAGCACGTCAACCCCGGTATACCACATCGCTCCAATTCACTCTATTCCTTGCCCTCCTTTCACCCTCCTGCATGTTCAGGCCCCGATCACACAAAATCTTTTTCACTCCATCTTTCCACCTCCAATTTGGTCTCCCTCTTCTCCTTGTTCCCTCCACCTCCGACACATATATATCCTCTTGGTCAATCTTTCCTCACTCATCCTCTCCATGTGCCCAAACCACTTCAAAACACCCTCTTCTGCTCTCTCAACCACGTTCTTTTTATTTCCACACATCTCTCTTACCCTTACGTTACTCACTCGATCAAACCACCTCACACCACACATTGTCCTCAAACATCTCATTTCCAGCACATCCATCCTCCTGGGCACCACTCTATCCATAGCCCACGCCTCGCAACCATACAACATTGTTGGAAACACTATTCCTTCAAACATACCCATTTTTGCTTTCCGAGATAATGTTCTCGACTTCAACACATTCTTCAAGGCCCCCAGAATTTTCGCCCCCTCCCCCACCCTATGATCCACTTCCGCTTCCATGATTCCATCCGCTGCCAGATCCACTCCCAGATATCTAAAACACTTCACTTCCTCCAGTTTTTCTCCATTCAAACTCACCTCCCAATTGACTTGACCCTCAACCCTACTGTACCTAATAACCTTGCGGGGGGCTGGAAATCCTCCCCTCTCGTTTTTTTTATTTTTTTTTTAATTTTCCATAAGATGGAACAGAGAAGAGGGCCAGGTGAGGATATTCCCTCAAAGGCCCAGTCCTCTGTTCTTAACGCTACCTCGCTATTGCGGGAAATAGCGAATAGTATGAAAAAAAAAAAGAAAAAAAATATATATATATATATATATATATATATATATATATATATATATATATATATATATATATATATATATATATATATATATATATATTACATTTTCTCCCTGCAAAAATCGTCCAAATGCCTCTCTCTTCTCTTTCACTAATAATCTTACTTCTTCATCCCACCACTCACTACCCTTTCTAATCAACCCACCTCCCACTCTTCTCATGCCACAAGCATCTTTTGCGCAATCCACCACTTATTCCCTAAATACATCCCATTCCTCCCCCACTCCCCTTACTTCCATTGTTCTCACCTTTTTCCATTCTGTACTCAGTCTCTCCTGGTACTTCCTCACACAAGTCTCCTTCCCAAGCTCACTTACTCTCACCACCCTCTTCACCCCAACATTCACTCTTCTTTTCTGAAAACCCATACAAATCTTCACCTTAGCCTCCACAAGATAATGATCAGACATCCCTCCAGTTGCACCTCTCAGCACATTAACATCCAAGAGTCTCTCTTTCGCGCGCCTGTCAATTAACACGTAATCCAATAACGCTCTCTGGCCATCTCTCCTACTTACATACGTATAGTTATGTATATCTCGCTTTTTAAACCAGGTATTCCCAATCATCAGTCCTTTTTCAGCACATAAATCTACAAGCTCTTCACCATTTCCATTCACAACACTGAACACCCCATAAATACCAATCATTCCCTCAACTGCCATATTACTCCCCTTTGGATTCAAATCACCCATCACTATAACCCGGTCTCGTGCATCAAAACCACTAACACACTCATTCAGCTGCTCCCAAAACACTTGCCTCTCATGATCTTTCTTCTCATGCCCAGGTGCATATGCACCAATAATCACCCATCTCTCTCCATCAACTTTCAGTTTTACCCATATTAATCGAGAATTTACTTTCTTACATTCTATCAAATACTCCCACAACTCCTGTGTGAGGAGTAATGCTACTCCTTCCCTTGCTCTTGTCCTCTCACTAACCCCTGACACTTGCATTACAGACTTTTCTTGGGTAGTTTTTAAATAATCTTTATAGTTAAGTCACACTCACAGTCTTAGTATAGGCCTGCTTCATTTTCTATTGTTCCCAAGATTTACTATTTTCTGTGGAGAGCATAAACTTGAGCTTCACATCTGGCAAATGAATATAATGTAGTCATGATTACGATTACTTTGGCTTTGGAGAAACGGAATCGATTACGATTATGATTCCTCAAAAAGCATGGAATCGATTCCAATCATTACGATTCCTGATCAAGATTACATCGTGTCTGCACGTAGCAATAAACGAAGGTATACGTAATCACTACGAGAGCAAAACAAATAATGGATTGTGACAAGTATTAATTATTACGCATAAATTGCTGTTGTCTACAGTTTAGAAATACTTTGGCACATCGACATCAAATTTCTCCTACACCTGCCTCTCTCTCTCTCTCTCTCTCTCTCTCTCTCTCTCTCTCTCTCTCTCTCTCTCTCTCTCTCTCTCTCTCTCTCTCTTGCGTGCCATGTTCGTGCATGTTTTTTCCTACATTTGAAAACTTTACAAATACTGCTGCCTATTCGAAGGGTGATGATGATAGGGAGTTGCTCTTTCTACGACAGAATGACTTTAATGAGAAATTTGTTTAGAGTCTACATAATCCTCGTAATTGTAATCATTTTCCCCTTGATCATCCATAATGACGAGCCAATATATGCCTTTTACCACAATCACTGCAACAACCTCAACAGCACGGACCTCCAGTATTTACTCTATCACTGTTGCACACTATGCATTTGTCCAGCAACCTTTGCAGTGCCTCGTTCCCCAAATAGGCTTCCCATACTGTCAATTACAAGTCCATCATTAGGGCTGAGTTCCCCGGTCGGATTTCTCTCTCACTGTAGCGGTGTGCTCGTTCGCGCCTTAACACTGAACCGCTCAGGTGTTCCTTTTGAATAAATTGCAGTCATGAAACCAGCTGGTTATCCCTATGAAAGGCAAGTTTCAAAGGAACTACAAGTATTGTTTTAAAATCCGCATTTCCTAAAATATTAGAGCTTGAAGAAAAGTAAACCCCATTTACCATTAGAGCATCACCCTTCTTGTTATGATAATGAATGATCAACTACTTGTATTACATAACATCCCTAACTTCGTGCTTAATGTTTTCCCAATTTGCCTGAGTATCGAAGAAAGTAAGATATTTATCGTTTTCGTTAGGTCGTCAATCACTCCGTGAAAATGTGTTAGGCAAATATCAATAACACATAACACATAACTAATACCTCTTGGTATTAGTTGATAAGATCAGATATTTCAAGTACTGACTCTCCTGGAAGTGAGGTTTACCGTAACATTTTAAATCTACTTCACTTTATCATAACAATTTAACTTTGTTATTGGAATCTACCCTACGCCTAGGAGACAATGTGGAAGCTTAGTCAGTTGCTCTGTTGACATCTAATCCATTATACTGTCTTTGGACGACCCAAGGTAAGAGCATCATCATCGCACAGAAATGCCAACATATTTTAGCCATGATTATGGTATATTGTTGCATCATATAGGGGGGGTTAAGTAGTCTTCATATTCAAGATTAATGGTAGATAATAAGGGCTATTCTTGATACAATTAAGGTAAATTAAAAGTGAAGTTAACGTTAAGAAAAACTAAATTTTTTGATCAGGAAAAGTCAGAGTGATCGATCTACCAAATCTACCAACAGTAATTGCTCAGCAATTTTGATATATTTTTTCTTCATAGACCAAACTATATCTTTTTCCTTACCACTGGCAAACAAAGAAAGCTGGGCAGAAAAACAGTTTGTTAGTAACTGTAGTACAGAGTGAAGATTGAAATATTCAAGCTCAAATATTTGTAGCTCAAACTAGGACAGTGCAGTACTCTAAGCAGTTGAAGGAAGTGGGGTGTATAGAGAGCACACGATCTGCTGCTCTATGTCTCAAGACAATACAGGCCAAACGGGAACGGAAGACTGCTGTGAGTATTGAGGGTGCTATGAGAGTTTAAATAGGCATGATTTAAAGACAGTTGCCAGCTTCCCTATTAACATTGTTCGACGAACCCTAAACTGATGACCAATTTGTGGATTGAGTGGAAACAATTTTAAATCATTCAAATGTTGTATTTACAAAGTCTTTCCTTACACAATAGTACCTTTAGTGCTGTAATGCCTTTACCAGAAGAAAATATCACAGCAGTTTCTCTTTGGTTCATGAAATTTTGATTAGGAAGAAAAACAAAATTGATTCAGGAAGGAGTAGGCAAAGGGCAGCAATGTTAAAATGACACTCCTACAGGAGTGTCGAAGCAGTAGTCAAATCAGTTTTCTTTAAATCTCTGTTGTTTTGTAGCACTGGCACCGACCCCTGCCCCTGGCAGTCGACTCTAAGCCAGTCATTCAGTGAGACATCAGAGATGATTTGTTTTGCTTCTACGTAATAATTAAGAAAAACGATTATATTACGCCTGCTAAATGTGACAGATTGGCTACTTAATTCGTGTATTCATGGTGTTAATCATACTTTTTACTGAAACATTTGTAAGACTTAGAAAAATTCAACAGAGGCAAGTTCAGTAGGATACTTGGACAACTTAGTATGTTTTCCCTGTTTACTTTATTAGTAGTGAGTCCAATAACCTTCCCTCTCAAGCACAGCCATTAATCTGTCTGGCAGAGAGGAGACATGGTTGTGGACGAGGTGAGGCTGGTTCCTGAACGCTTCCCACTGATGACTAGTGTAGGCCAAAAGTTCGTCTGGTGTCCGCACCCTCTCTAGCTCCCAGCAGTTTATGATATTTGCCCAGATATTCTCAATTAGGTTCATATCATGCCCCTTGCTTGGCCACTCGAGCAACTGCAGGTCTTCGCTGCCAGCTCACCATTCCTGAACAGCCCGGACCATGTGGATAGGGCAGCGGTCGTGAAGAGAGAGGATGGGGCTGGCGGGGAATAGAAAGTTCCACTCCTGCAGTGTGGGGAGGAAAAAGTCCTGCACAATATATAAATTCATTTTGCAGCTGTAAACCTGCCCTCAATCCTGGTTAGGTCTCCCATGTACTGTCGTGTGCCCACTCCGCGCCTCCTCTTCGATGTTCCTACGTTCGTATCTGCACAGAAATACAGATGGAGTAGTGATTGCACATCTTGATTAAGAGTAGTGTTTCACGGACTTATTAAGTGTCTACAGTTAGTTAACTTTAAATAAAACTTTTCTTACAGGAAATATTTTTCTTTTCAATCAACCTGGCTTGAATTGATACACTATAAAGAAGGACTTTGAATATACAATTCTCGTAATCTTTTAAACATACTGCAATTCTCACCTGCAGAATGACATGAACGAAAAGAAAGACCAGATGAATGAAAAGTGGTTGCAGTGACTATCCGTCTAAATCATTAGTTCACATTTAGTCTTAATAGTGAAACAGAACAGGCCTCATCCTAATGGCAGTTAAGGAAAGTACAACAAATATGCTTACTATCTTAGCATGTGTATTAGTATCATATATATATATATATATATATATATATATATATATATATATATATATATATATATATATATATATATATATATATATATATATATATATATATATATTTATTTATTTTTTTTTTTTTGCTTTGTCGCTGTCTCCCGCGTTTGCGAGGTAGCGCAAGGAAACAGACGAAAGAAATGGCCCAACCCACCCCCATACACATGTATATACATACGTCCACACACGCAAAAATGCATACCTACACAGCTTTCCATGGTTTACCCCAGACGCTTCACATGCCTTGATTCAATCCACTGACAGCACGTAAACCCCGGTATACCACATCGCTCCAATTCACTCTATTCCTTGCCCTCCTTTCACCCTCCTGCATGTTCAGGCCCCGATCACACAAAATCTTTTCACTCCATCTTTCCACCTCCAATTTGGTCTCCCTCTTCTCCTCGTTCCCTCCACCTCCGACACATATATCCTCTTGGTCAATCTTTCCTCACTCATTCTCTCCATGTGAACAAACCATTTCAAAACACCCTCTTCTGCTCTCTCAACCACGCTCTTTTTATTTCCATACATCTCTCTTACCCTTACGTTACTTACTCGATCAAACCACCTCACACCACACATTGTCCTCAAACATCTTATTTCCAGCACATCCATCCTCCTGCGCACAACTCTATCCATAGTCCACGCCTCGCAACCATACAACATTGTTGGAACCACTATTCCTTCAAACATACCCATTTTTGCTTTCCGAGATAATGTTCTCGACTTCCACACATTCTTCAAGGCTCCCAGAATTTTCGCCCCCTCCCCCACCCTATGATCCACTTCCGCTTCCATGTTTCCATCCGCTGCCAGATCCACTCCCAGATATCTAAAACACTTCACTTCCTCCAGTTTTTCTCCATTCAAGCTCACCTCCCAATTGACTTGACCCTCAACCCTACTGTACCTAATAACCTTGCTCTTATTCACATTTACTCTTAACTTTCTTCCTTCACACACTTTACCAAACTCAGTCACCAGCTTCTGCAGTTTCTCACATGAATCAGCCACCAGCGCTGTATCACCAGCGAACAACAACTGACTCACTTCCCAAGCTCTCTCATCCCCAACAGAATTCATCCTTACCCCTCTTTCCAAAACTCTTGCATTCACCTCCCTAACAACCCCATCCATAAACAAATTAAACAACCATGGAGACATCACACACCCCTGCCGCAAACCTACATTCACTGAGAACCAATCACTTTCCTCTCTTCCTACACGTACAAATGCCTTACATCCTCGATAAAAACTTTTCACTGCTTCTAACAACTTTCCTCCCACACCATATATTCTTAATACCTTCCACAGAGCATCTCTATCAACTCTATCATATGCCTTCTCCAGATCCATAAATGCTACATACAAATCCATTTGCTTTTCTAAGTATTTCTCACATACATTCTTCAAAGCAAACACCTGATCCACACATTCTCTACCACTTCTGAAACCACACTGCTCTTCCCCAATCTGATGCTCTGTACATGCCTTCACCCTCTCAATCAATACCCTCCCATACAATTTGCCAGGAATACTCAACAAACTTATACCTCTGTAATTTGAGCACTCACTCTTATCCCCTTTGCCTTTGTACAATGGCACTATGCACGCATTCCGCCAATCCTCAGGCACCTCACCATGAGTCATACATACATTAAATAACCTTACCAACCAGTCAACAATACAGTCACCCCCTTTTTTAATAAATTCCACTGCAATACCATCCAAACCTGCTGCCTTACCGGCTTTCATCTTCCGCAAAGCTTTTACTAACTCTTCTCTGTTTACCAAATCATTTTCCCTAACCCTCGCACTTTGCACACCACCTCGACCAAAACACCCTATATCTGCCACTCTATCATCAAACACATTCAACAGATCTTCAAAATACTCACTCCATCTCCTTCTCACATCACCACTACCTGTTATCACCTCCCCATTTGCGCCCTTCACTGAAGTTCCCATTTGCTCCCTTGTCTTACCCACTTTATTTACCTCCTTCCAGAACATCTCCTTATTCTCCCTAAAATTTAATGATACTCTCTCACCCCAACTCTCATTTGCCCTTTTTTCACTTCTTGCACCTTTCTCTTGACCTCCTGTCTCTTCCTTTTATACGTCTCCCACTCAATTTCATTTTTTCCCTGCAAAAATTGTCCAAATGCCTCACTCTTCTCTTTCACTAATACTCTTACTTCTCCATCCCACCACTCACTACCCTTTCTAATCAACCCACCTCCAACTCTTCTCATGCCACAAGCATCTTTTGCGCAATCCATCACTGATTCCCTAAATACATCCCATTCCTCCCCCACTCCCCTTACTTCCATTGTTCTCACCTTTTTCCATTCTGTACTCAGTCTCTCCTGGTACTTCCTCACACAAGTCTCCTTCCCAAGCTCACTTACTCTCACCACCCTCTTCACCCAACATTCACTCTTCTTTTCTGAAAACCCATACAAATCTTCACCTTAGCCTCCACAAGATAATGATCAGACATCCCTCCAGTTGCACCTCTCAGCACATTAACATCCAAAAGTCTCTCTTTCGCGCGCCTGTCAATTAACACGTAATCCAATAACGCTCTCTGGCCATCTCTCCTATATACATAAGTATACTTATGTATATCTCGCTTTTTAAACCAGGTATTCCCAATCATCAGTCCTTTTTCAGCACATAAATCTACAAGCTCTTCAACATTTCCATTTACAACACTGAACACCCCATGTATACCAATTATTCCCTCAACTGCCACATTACTCACCTTTGCATTCAAATCACCCAACACATAACCCGGTCTCGTGCATCAAAACCACTAACACACTCATTCAGCTGCTCCCAAAACACTTGCCTCTCATGATCTTTCTTCTCAAGCCCAGGTGCATATGCACCAATAATCACCATCTCTCTCGATCAACTTTCAGTTTTACCCATATTGATCGAGAATTTACTTTCTTACATTCTATCACATACTTCCACAACTCCTATTTCAGGAGTACTGCTACTCCTTCCCTTGCTCTTGTCCTCTCACTAACCCCTGACTTTACTCCCCAGACATTCCCAAACCACTCTTCCCCTTTACCCTTGAGCTTCGTTTCACTCAGAGCCAAAACATCCAGGTTCCTTTCCTCAAACATACTACCTATCTCTCCTTTTTTCACATCTTGGTTACATCCACACACATTTAGGCACCCCAATCTGAGCCTTCGGGGAGGATGAGCACTCCCCGCGTGACTCCTTCTGTTTCCCATTTTAGAAAGTTAAAAAAAGAATACAAGGAGGGGAGGATTTCTGGCCCCCCGCTCCCGTCCCCTCTAGTCGCTTTCTACGACACGCGAGGAATGCGTAGGAAGTATTCTTTCACCCTATCCCCAGGGATAATATACATATATATATACACATACACACACATACACACACACACGCACACATACACACACACACACATACATATATATACATGTGAAAAATGTAAGAAACGATTTAGAAAACTGAAACTTCAAGCTTGAAATGAAATGAAAAAATGAATGTCACATAATGGTTCAACCTCTGGCTATGGAAAAAGGAAATATATATATATATATATATATATATATATATATATATATATATATATATATATATATATATATATATATATATATATATATATATATATATATATATATATATTATCCCTGGGGATAGGGGAGAAAGAATACTTCCAACGTATTCCCAGCATGTCGTAGAAGGCGACTAAAAGGGGAGGGAGCGGGGGTCTGGAAATCCTCCCCTCTCATTACCTTTTTTTAATTCTTCAAAAGAAGTAACAGAGAAGGGGGCCAGGTGAGGATATTCCCTCAAAGGCCCAGTTCTCTGTTCTTAACGGTACCTCGCTAACGCGGGAAATGGCGAATAGCTTGAAAGAAAGATATATATATATATATATATATATATATATATATATATATATATATATATATATATATACATATTCTTTTTTTTATTATACTTTGTCGCTGTCTCCCGCGTTTGCGAGGTAGCGCAAGGAAACAGACGAAAGAAATGGCCCAACGCCCCCCCATACACATGTATATACATACGTCCACACACGCAAATATACATACCTACACAGCTTTCCATGGCTTACCCCAGACGCTTCACATGCCTTGATTCAATCCACTGACAGCACGTCAACCCCGGTATACCACATCGATCCAATTCACTCTATTCCTTGCCCTCCTTTCACCCTCCTGCATGTTCAGGCCCCGATCACACAAAATCTTTTTCACTCCATCTTTCCACCTCCAATTTGGTCTCCCTCTTCTCCTTGTTCCCTCCACCTTCGACACATATATCCTCTTGGTCAATCTTTCCTCACTCATCCTCTTCATGTGCCCAAACCACTTCAAAACATCCTCTTCTGCTCTCTCAACCACGCTCTTTTTATTTCCACACATCTCTCTTACTCTTACGTTACTCACTCGGTCAAACCACCTCACACCACACATTGTCCTCAAACATCTCATTTCCAGCACATCCATCCTCCTGCGCACAACTCTATCCATAGCCCACGCCTCGGAACCATACAACATTGTTGGAACCACTATTCCTTCAAACATACCCATTTTTGCTTTCCGAGATAATGTTCTCGACTTCCACACATTCTTCAAGGCCCCCAGAATTTTCGCCCCCTCCCCCACCCTATGATCCACTTCCGCTTCCATGTTTCCATCCGCTGCCAGATCCACTCCCAGATATCTAAAACACTTCACTTCCTCCAGTTTTTCTCCATTCAAACTCACCTCCCAATTGACTTGACCCTCAACCCTACTGTACCTAATAACCTTGCTCTTATTCACATTTACTCTTAACTTTCTTCTTCCACACACTTTACCAAACTCAGTCACCAGCTTCTGCAGTTTCTCACATGAATCAGCCACCAGCGCTGTATCATCAGCGAACAACAACTGACTCACTTCCCAAGCTCTCTCATCCCCAACAGACTTCATACTTGCCCCTCTTTCCAAAACTCTTGCATTTACCTCCCTAACAACCCCATCCATAAACAAATTAAACAACCATGGAGACATCACACACCCCTGCCGCAAACCTACATTCACTGAGAACCAATCACTTTCCTCTCTTCCTACACGTACACATGCCTTACATCCTCGATAAAAACTTTTCACTGCTTCTAACAACTTTCCTCCCACACCATATATTCTTAATACCTTCCACAGAGCATCTCTATCAACTCTATCATATGCCTTCTCCAGATCCATAAATGCTACATACAAATCCATTTGCTTTTCTAAGTATTTCTCACATACATTCTTCAAAGCAAACACCTGATCCACACATCCTCTACCACTTCTGAAACCACACTGCTCTTCCCCAATCTGATGCTCTGTACATGCCATCACCCTCTCAATCAATACCCTCCCATATAATTTACCAGGAATACTCAACAAACTTATACCTCTGTAATTTGAGCACTCACTCTTATCCCCTTTGCCTTTGTACAATGGCACTATGCACGCATTCCGCCAATCCTCAGGCACCTCACCATGAGTCATACATACATTAAATAACCTTACCAACCAGTCAACAATACAGTCACCCCCTTTTTTAATAAATTCCACTGCAATACCATCCAAACCTGCTGCCTTGCCGGCTTTCATCTTCCGCAAAGCTTTTACTACCTCTTCTCTGTTTACCAAATCATTTTCCCTAACCCTCTCACTTTGCACACCACTTCGACCAAAACACCCTAAATCTACCACTCTATCATCAAACACATTCAACAAACCTTCAAAATACTCACTCCATCTCCTTCTCACATCAACACTACTTGTTATCACCTCCCCATTTGCGCCCTTCACTGAAGTTCCCATTTGTTATATATATATATATATATATATATATATATATATATATATATATATATATATATATATATATATATATATTATCTCTGGGGATAGGGGAGAAAGGATACCTCCCACGTATTCCCTGCGTGTCGTAGAAGGCGACTAAAAGGGGAGTGAGCGGGGGGCTGGAAATCCTCCCCTCTCTTTTTTTTTTTTTTCCAAAAGAAGGAACAGAGTATTGGGCCAGGTGAGGGTAATCCCTCAAAGGCCCAGTCCTCTGTTCTTAACGCTACCTCGCTAATGTGGGAAATGGCGAATATTTTGAAAGAAAGAAAGAATATATATATATATATATATATATATATATATATATATATATATATATATATATATATATATATATATATATATATGAGAAGAAAGATCATGAGAGGCAAGTGTTTTGGGAGCAGCTGAATGAGTGTGTTAGTGGTTTTGATGCACGAGACCGGGTTATAGTGATGGGTGATTTGAATGCAAAGGTGAGTAATGTGGCAGTTGAGGGAATAATTGGTATACATGGGGCGTTCAGTGTTGTAAATGGAAATGGTGAAGAGCTTGTAGATTTATGTGCTGAAAAAGGACTGATGATTGGGAATACCTGGTTTAAAAAGCGAGATATACATAAGTATACTTATGTAAGTAGGAGAGATGGCCAGAGAGTGTTATTGGATTACGTGTTAATTGACAGGCGTGCGAAAGAGAGACTTTTGGATGTTAATGTGCTGAGAGGTGCAACTGGAGGGATGTCTGATCATTATCTTGTGGAGGCTAAGGTGAAGATTTGTATGGGTTTTCAGAAAAGAAGAGTGAATGTTGGGGTGAAGAGGGTGGTAAGAGTAAATGAGCTTGGGAAGGAGACCTGTGTGAGGAAGTACCAGGAGAGACTGAGTACAGAATGGAAAAAGGTGAGAACAATGGAAGTAAGGGGAGTGGGGGAGGAATGGGATGTATTTAGGGAATCAGTGATGGATTGCGCAAAAGATGCTTTTGGCATGAGAAGAGTGGGAAGTGGGTTGATTAGAAAGGATAGTGAGTGGTGGGATGAAGAAGTAAGAGTATTAGTGAAAGAGAAGAGAGAGGCATTTGGACGATTTTTGCAGGGAAAAAATGCAATTGAGTGGGAGATGTATAAAAGAAAGAGACAGGAGGTCAAGAGAAAGGTGCAAGAGGTGAAAAGAAGGGCAAATGAGAGTTGGGGTGAGAGAGTATCATTAAATTTTAGGGAGAATAAAAAGATGTTCTGGAAGGAGGTAAATAAAGTGCGTAAGACAAGGGAGCAAATGGGAACTTCAGTGAAGGGCGCAAATGGGGAGGTGATAACAAGTAGTGGTGATGTGAGAAGGAGATGGAGTGAGTATTTTGAAGGTTTGTTGAATGTGTTTGATGATAGAGTGGCAGATATAGGGTGTTTTGGTCGAGGTGGTGTGCAAAGTGAGAGGGTTAGGGAAAATGATTTGGTAAACAGAGAAGAGGTAGTGAAAGCTTTCCGGAAGATGAAAGCCGGCAAGGCAGCAGGTTTGGATGGTATTGCAGTGGAATTTATTAAAAAAGGGAGTGACTGTATTGTTGACTGGTTGGTAAGGTTATTTAATGTATGTATGACTCATGGTGAGGTGCCTGAGGATTGGCGGAATGCGTGCATAGTGCCATTGTACAAAGGCAAAGGGGATAAGAATAAGTGCTCAAATTACAGAGGTATAAGTTTGTTGAGTATTCCTGGTAAATTATATGGGAGGGTGTTGATTGAGAGGGTGATGGCATGTACAGAGCATCAGATTGGGGAAGAGCAGTGTGGTTTCAGAAGTGGTAGAGGATGTGTGGATCAGGTGTTTGCTTTGAAGAATGTATGTGAGAAATACTTAGAAAAGCAAATGGATTTGTATGTAGCATTTCTGGATCTGGAGAAGGCATATGATAGAGTTGATAGAGATGCTCTGTGGAAGGTATTAAGAATATATGGTGTGGTAGGAAAGTTGTTAGAAGCAGTGAAAAGTTTTTATCGAGGATGTAAGGCATATGTACGTGTAGGAAGAGAGGAAAGTGATTGGTTCTCAGTGAATGTAGGTTTGCGGCAGGGGTGTGTGATGTCTCCATGGTTGTTTAATTTGTTTATGGATGGGGTTGTTAGGGAGGTAAATGCAAGAGTTTTGGAAAGAGGGGCAAGTATGAAGTCTGTTGGGGATGAGAGAGCTTGGGAAGTGAGTCAGTTGTTGTTCGCTGATGATACAGCGCTGGTGGCTGATTCATGTGAGAAACTGCAGAAGCTGGTGACTGAGTTTGGTAAAGTGTGTGGAAGAAGAAAGTTAAGAGTAAATGTGAATAAGAGCAAGGTTATTAGGTACAGTAGGGTTGAGGGTCAAGTCAATTGGGAGGTGAGTTTGAATGGAGAAAAACTGGAGGAAGTGAAGTGTTTTAGATATCTGGGAGTGGATCTGGCAGCGGATGGAACCATGGAAGCGGAAGTGGATCATAGGGTGGGGGAGGGGGCGAAAATTCTGGGGGCCTTGAAGAATGTGTGGAAGTCGAGAACATTATCTCGGAAAGCAAAAATGGGTATGTTTGAAGGAATAGTGGTTCCAACAATGTTGTATGGTTGCGAGGCGTGGGCTATGGATAGAGTTGTGCGCAGGAGGATGGATGTGCTGGAAATGAGATGTTTGAGGACAATGTGTGGTGTGAGGTGGTTTGATCGAGTGAGTAACGTAAGGGTAAGAGAGATGTGTGGAAATAAAAAGAGCGTGGTTGAGAGAGCAGAAGAGGGTGTTTTGAAGTGGTTTGGGCACATGGAGAGAATGAGTGAGGAAAGATTGATCAAGAGGATATATGTGTCGAGGTGGAGGGAACGAGGAGAAGAGGGAGACCAAATTGGAGGTGGAAAGATGGAGTGAAAAAGATTTTGTGTGATCGGGGCCTGAATATGCAGGAGGGTGAAAGGAGGGCAAGGAATAGAGTGAATTGGAGCGATGTGGTATACCGGGGTTGACGTGCTGTCAGTGGATTGAATCAAGGCATGTGAAGCGTCTGGGGTAAACCATGGAAAGCTGTGTAGGTATGTATATTTGCGTGTGGACTTATGTATATACATGTTTTGGGGGGGGGGGGTTGGGCCATTTCTTTCGTTTGTTTCCTTGCGCTACCTCGCAAACGCGGGAGACAGCGACAAAGTATAATAAAAAAGAAAAAATAAATAAAAATATATATATATATATATATATATATATATATATATATATATATATATATATATATATATATATATATATATATATTTATATATATATATATATATATATATATATATATATATATATATATATATATATATATATATATATATATATATATATATATATATTTATATATATATATATATATATATATATATATATATATATATATATATATATATATATATATATATATATATATATATTTCTTTCTTTCTTTTAAAATATTTGCCATTTCCCGCGCTGGCGAGGTAGCGTTAAGAACAGTGGACTGGGCCTTTTTTGGAATATCCTCACCTGGCCCCCTCTGTTCCTTCTTTTGGAAAATTAAGAAAAAAACGAGAGGGGAGGATTTCCAGCCCCCCGCTCCCTCCCCTTTTAGTCGCCTTCTACGACACACAGGGAATACGTGGGAAGTATTCTTAATCCCCTATCCCCAGGGATAATATATATATATATATGCACTGTATTGTTAGATGTCGTCACATACTGGCTACACAGCTATATACTGATGATATATCAAAGTACCAAGGGAGGATGAGGTGGCGCAGAAATTTACACCACAGGTTTGGGTCAGGAAATCTCCGCAGGTTAGGATCAAACGATTGGTTATGTCGGCAGAAGGAAGGAGGAGGCAGTCATAGTGCTGCAAGAGTTAAAGATGCAAAGGAAGTTCACGTTCCAAGGGAAGGGAGAGGAAAAGAAAAATCCTACCGAGAAGATAAGAATACCTAGAAAGTTCAAATTCCCAGGTGAGCACATGGTGCCAGTGAACGTTAACTACTGATAAAGGTCAGAGCACCAGGTAAGCACATGATATCAGTGAAAGTCCGATCACTGAGAAAGTTCAGGGTCCCATATGATTACATGGTGCGTTCAGGGTCCCAGGTGATCATATGGTGTGTTCGAAGTTCCGACTGTTGTGAGTTATGCTGTCAGAAGAAATCATTCCCAAGACTAACTGTTGTCACTGTGTTGCACTTGTTTACAGTTTACCACATGACCTCATACCTAGAGGGGTTATCATACAAGGGGAGGTATGTGTACCAGGGCACTCTCTGGCCAGTCTCTGGTCCTGATTTATAGAGAACTCCTTGGTCACACTAGCTCTGGTCTTCTTTTACTTCCAACCTCTTTGGTTTGGCCTCACTAGCCCTAACCTACTACGCTGTGCCTCATCTCTTCCCCTACTTAATGGTTTATGCATTGTATATCTTCGATTGTTATGCACAGTCAGCATGATCTGAAGCGGAAAGAACAGCAACGTATTGACGTCGTTCCAGACTCGGGTAAGGAGTAGCAGGCAGGAGGGATTAGTGCTTTCCTTGCCCAGTATTTGTGATAATAATAACCCTGTAACAACTGTAGCAAATTTCCCAACTTCCCTTGACTCTGTCTCCTAACCAGATGTTCTTATCTGATACTCACTCTTTCCGTTTCCCTGACTTCTGCTTCATGCAAGACCTCATCTTTGTTATTTCACTCTCCCACCTCCTCTAAATTTCCATACCTCGTCTTTACTATTCCATGTCCTTTTCTTCCTTCCTTTATTCTACCTCTCTTTCCACTTACCGCATCCTCTCTCTCTCTCTCTCTCTCTCTCTCTCTCTCTCTCTCTCTCTCTCTCTCTCTGCTCTATTCCTTCCCCAATTAAAAAGATTGGACGATCCAGAACTCAGATCCATCGCAAATCGACGACAATGTAAAGGTAAAGGCCAAAAATCTGTTTATTCTAACGATGGGAAAGACAGCGTTGGATTTCAACAAATATTTCCCTGGGTCTTGCCAACACAAGTGCATTGAGCTCAGCTGACCCGTCTACCAGATCTAGGGAACACTTGGTTTCACTTAACCAGTCTACCAAGTCTTGGGGACACTGTGATTCAGCTGACCCGTCTACTAGAACCAGTTGCCTCTCTACTAAATCCAGTGGAAATTGGCGTTCAGCTAGGGAAACTAGGGTTGACAGTCGCTCTTTAATTTGCATTTAGCATATTACTACCAATCTTATGAGCAATAACACCAGGATGACAAGTTGGCGCCTCACTACCTCGCTAGGAAGATGTAAGATGTTAAGAATTACTGTAGACACCACCGTCTCTTCGCAATATATGAGAGGATTAATAACTGCTATCTTGGAGACGGTCACATGGAAATATTATGCAAATACATCAACTGAAAATACAAAGCAGGAAGTGTTTGTGCTGATTAAGAACTATTGAAAAATATTTGGGTGAGAAGATGAGTGAACTATACAAGTGTGGGACGTGAGTGGGGATACAGGCGGAATTTGGTTTAATTGGCAATGGGGATCTAAAAACATAAGGAAGGGGCAATGATGTTTAAGGTGAGGGGAATGAGAGGGCCGGTTGAAGGGTGTGCTACTTCCTGAGTCCTGAGACGGCCTAATCTGAGACCGTGGACATAAGTCCTGGAGCTGCACCGAGCCTCTGTCTTTACCTATCGAGACAGAAGGTTCGGATAAGCTGTAACCAGGGTGTCCCAAGGTTTTGTCTTATTTCATCTTATACATTCATTTATTTCTTACTATTATTTTCTCTTTCCTTTGCCCTGTTTAAACGGGAAGTTTGGTTCAGCTTCGATTAGCTGTGTCCCAGGCTCTGTTTCAGTCTCTCGAGATAAAAAACTCAATGTAACTTCCGCCAGATGTGTTCTCAGACTTTTTTTCGAAGCTGTACATGGTTCATCAGGTCTCATCTGGTGTCAACAGCATTCGGAATATGTGGATCCTTGCTCAAAGCTCCAGTAGTAGCTCCCATGGGGAAGCTGGAGCCTCCTCTATCATCCCATAGACCATCCGGTCGGCCTGTGGACCAGCACACAATGCTGCTGGCTCAGGCTGGTCGGTCGGCCTCATGGACAAGCACATAATGCTACTGACTCAGGTCAGTCAGTCGACCTGATGAACCAGCACATAATGCTGCTGGCTCAGACCGGTTGGTCGAACTTATGGACCAGCACATAATGCTACTGGCCCACGCCGTTCAGTCGGTCTAGTGCACCAGCACATAATACTGCTAGCGAAGACCATCCATTTGGCCGAATATACTACCACATAGTGCTGCTGGCTCAAGGCGGTCAGTCGGCCTTTTGGACCAGCACATTATGCCGCCAGATCAAGCTAGCCAGTCGGTCTTGTGAAACAGCACATTATGCTGCTGGCTCGGATCAGTCAGCCTGCCTTGTGAACCAGCACATGATGCTGCTGACCCTGGCCAGCTAGTCATCCTTATGGAGAAGCACATAATGCTACTAGCTTATGATCAGCCAATTGGCCTTTTGGACCTGCACATAATGCCTCTAGCTCAGGCCAGCCAACCAGATTTACGGAGCAGCACATAATGACCAGCCAATTAACTTTTTAGACCAACATATTATAATGCTGTGTTGAGTTACGTGTGGCTTTGGTACCAGGGTGCTGGTGATGCAAGGTACATTTTGTTAGATAGGGTGACGATGACGTGTGCTATTATGCCAGGTCGCTGGTAAAGTGTGGTACTAGTGCTAGGTTTCTGAAGTGTGGCAATTGTGTTAGAGTATGGACGAAGTGTTGCTGATGCCAGGCAGATTGCTGTTGAAGCATGGCGCTGGTGCCAGGGTAATGGTGAAGTGTGATACTGGTGCCAAGGTGCTGATGAAGTGTGGAACTGGAAAAGTGTTACTAGCACTCTTCTAATTGCTGGTTAAGTGTGATACTGGTGCCAGGGCCCTGTTGACCTATGGTACTGGTGCCATGGTTCTGATGAAATGTGGTACTGGTGCCAGGATGCTAATGAAGTGTGGTAGTGATGCCAATGTGCTGATGAAATGTGGAAATGGTGCCAGGGCGCTGACGAAGAATGGAAATGGTACAAGGGAGCTGGTGAAGTGTGGTACTGGTGCCACAGCGCTGATCAAGTGTGGTACTGGTGCCAGGGTGATGATGAAGTGTTTCTGGTGCCACAGTGCTGATGAAGTGTGGTAGTGATTTTAGGATGCAGGAAAATTGTAATACAGGTTCCAGGGTGCTGGTGAAGTCTGGCAATGGTGATAGAGAATTGCTGAAGTGTGATATTAGTGCCAGGACGCTGGTGAAGTGTGGTACTGATGTTAGAGTGCTGATTTACTGTAGTGTGGTACTTGTGCCAATGTGCTAGTGAAGTATGATACTAGTGCCAGGATGCTGGTTAAGTATAGTACTGGTGCCAGGACGCAGGAAGTGTGGTACAGGTGCCAGGATGCTGGTGAAGTGTCGTAACTATGCCAAGGTGCTAGTGAAGTGTGATACTTGTGCCAGGGTACTGGTGAAGTGTGTACCGATAACAGGACGTTGGTTGAGTGAGGTACTGGTGCTAGGGTGCTGATGAAGTGTAGTATTGGTGCCAGGATGCTGTTGAAGTCAGGTACTGATGATAGGGTGCTGGTGAAGTCTGGTATTGGTGCTAGGGTGCTGAAGAAGAGTGGTACTGGTGTCAGGGTACTGGTTAAGTCTTATTCTTGTGACAGGTCGCTGGATAAGTGTGGTTTTGGTGCTAGGGCGCTTGTTACGTAAGGGTCTTCTGCCATAGTGCTGGCGAAGTGTGGTATTAGTGCTAGGATGTTGGGGAAGTGTGGTTCTGTTGCCAGGATATTGTTTAAGTGTGATACTTGTTCCAGGATGCTGGTTAGGTGTGAGAATGGTTATAAGGTGCTGGTGAAGTGTGTTACTGGCGCCAGGGTGCTGGTGAAATGTGCTACTGGTGTCAGGGTGCTGGTGAAGTGTGGTACAATTGCCAGGTGCTCGTGAAGTGTGGTACAAGTACCAGGTGCTGGTGAAGTGTGGCACTGATGCTAGGGTGTTGATGACGTGTTAGGGTGCCGGTGAAGTGCGGTACAGGTGCCATGGTTCTGATGAAGAGTGGTACAAGTGCCAGGGCACAGGGACAGTGCTGTGCTACTACAGGGTGTGGTGTGGTACCGGTTCTAGTGTTGGTTAGGTGAGATATGAGTGCCAGAGTTCTGGTGAAGTGTGATGATATTGCTTGGGTGCTAAAATGTAGTACTGGTGCTAGATGCTGGTGAAGTATGGTACCGGTACCAGGGTGTTAGTTAAGCGTGGTACTAGTGCCAGGGTATTGATGATGTCTGGCAATGGTGCCAGGGTGCTGGTGACATGTGGTACTGGTGCCATGGTGCTTGTGAAGTTTGGTATTGGTGCCAAGGTGCTCCTGAAGCGTGGTATTGGTTCCAGGGTCTTACTGAAGTCTGGTACTGGTAATAGGGCGCTGGTGATGCGCGATACTGGTGGCAGGGTGCTGATGAAATGTGGTGTTGGTGCCAGGGTGCTGGTGAAGTCTAGTACCAGTAATAGGGTGCTGGCGATGCGCGGTATTTGTGCTGGGGTTCTGGTTAATTGTAGTAGAGGTGCTAGGGTGCTGGTGATGTGTGGTACTGGTGCCAGATACTGATTAAGTGTGGTACTGGTGACAGGGTACTGGAAAAGTATGGCATTGTTGTCAAGGTGCTGATGAAGTATGACGCTTGTGCGGAGTGCTGGTGAAGTGTAATACTTTTGTCAGTTTGCTGCTTAAGTTTGGTACTTGTGTCAGGGTGCTGGTTAAGTGTGATACTAGTGCAAGAGTGTTGGTCAAGTGTGGTATTCGTGCGAGGGTGCTGGTTAAGTGTGGTTCTGGTGCCAGGGTACTGGTTAAGTTTGGTACTTATGCCAGGGTGCTGGTTGAGTTCGATATTGGTGCCTAGGTGCTGGTTAACCGTGATACTGGTGCGACGGTGAAGATGAAGTGCGGCACTGGTGCCAAGGTGCTGGTGAAGTATGGTGCTAATGCCTGGAGTTGGTGAGTTGTGGTACCGGTGACATGGTACTGGTGAAGTGTGGTACAGGTGCCAGGATCCTGATGAAGTGTAATACTTGTGCCAGGGTGCTGGTTAAGTGCGATAATGGTGACAAGGTGCTGATGAATCGTGGTGCCGGTGCCAGGATGCAGGTGAAGTGTAGCACTTGAGCCCGAGTGCTGGTTAAGTGTAGTACTGGTGCCAGGGTACCGGTGAAGTGTGGCATTGGTGCCAGGGCATTGATGACGTGTGGTAATGGTGCCAGGGTGCTGGTAAAGTGTGATAATTGTGCCAAAATGGTGGTGAAATGTGGTACTGTTGCCAGGGTACCGGGAAAGTATGGTTTTGGTGCTAAGGTACTGCTGAAGTGTGCTGGTGAATTGTGATACTGTTGACAGGACCTTTGTGAAGCACTGTACAACATGTTTCCTCGTTATCAGCCAAAAGAGGAGCTAAAATAAGATTGGAAGGTTAAACAATCCCCTAACTTCTAATCAAGATTAGGCCGATTTCCAATTGAAAACTAAACATTTAGGTTTCTAAAGTATTGCCTGAGCACTGCTTGTTTACACTCGCTCATTATGTCCTCACCTATGCTCATCATCCCATAAACTATTTCCTTCCTCCATCCTTCAACACTCCTTCCGAGCCTCAGCATTTCCTCCACCTTTCAATACTTCTTCCAGGAATTAGCACTCCTTTTAGCCTCCATCACTCCCTCCAGTCTTCAATACTTCCCTTTGACCTCACCATTTCCTCCGCCCTTCAGTACTACCTTCCAGCCACCAACACTCCCTCATCACCAACACCTCCTCCAGCCTCTAACTCTTCAACCGTTCTCCAACACTCCTGCCTTCTACAATCATTTCCTTCACCTTCTAATTCTTCCTCACGCCTCCAACACTCCCTCAGCCCTCCAATACTCCATGGTCTCCAATAGTTCCCTTCACTTTCCAACTCTACCTTCGTCTACTCTTTGTCAACCTCCCCTCTCCCCTCGGATTCCCCACTCCTATTGTTTCTTTCACCCCCGACCTACAACTCCTCTCCTCTCCACGTTCCAGTCCTTCCAACCTCCCCATCCTGTCCCCATTTTTACAGGTCATCGCCAGGCAGAGGTCATAGATCATCACCTGCAAACGTAAAGGATGGCGGTCGAGGAAGCACGTTGGGGAGGGAAGGGAATAGAAATGAACGGGAATTGCGAGGGGGGGCAACAAGAGGCATATCATATTGCCACCTCCAAAATGGACTTCAGTGCTCTCTAAACATCTACATTGTTATTTTGAGCACAGGATACTAAGTTACTATGTAGGGTCACAGTCGCCAGAGTAACAATGATACCTAAACCAGGAATGTCAGATACAGCCTCGATGAGCTACTGCCCCATATCCACCCGAAAGTCCCAAGGGAACTTCACGAGAGAAATGTAAGCCACAGGTTAAGAAGCCAGCTTGCAATCATCAACCTCTATCATCATTACGGCTTCCGGAGGGAAAAAGCATCACTTCAGCAATTACACTTACGGCGAAAAAAAAGAATGCTGTCTCCAGAGGACAAGGAATCATTTGTACAGTTATACAAACAGACACAAGGAATGTCTTTGACAAAGCGTGGTCAAACGGTCTACAATATCAATCATCATGACTAAGCTTACCGAAGATTACGGAAAGACAACTGTGTAGCTTATCAAACCAGCGCAACGCAGAAATCATCATCAACTCTGTAACGTCACCAACATTCCCTCTTCTAAGCGAAATCCCCCTCGCAGCGTCCTGTCACCAACACTGTTCATAACTTACACAGCTGACATTCCCCATTAGTTGGTGCCATGAGTAGGGACATTATCTATGCCGATGACGCAGCTCAACTAATAGTCTCGAACCACTCACTACCTTAACATACTCGTTTAGTACAGACAGAGGCATAGTATGACAGAGATTTGAAGATAACGATGAAGCGGACTACACAAACTCGAGATCTCGAGAACAGTACAACCATTGGGCACCCTTGGATCCCTGGAAGTTACAAAACACTCAGAGAGGCTACAGTTATCCATCAACGTCTTCTTCTCCAAAAAAGAAAGAAAGCTATAATGCGAATACACGTCCCCTACTCCCCATACTGCGGGGGGGGGGGTGTTAGAGATGAGGCACAGCACTTTTCCATAAAATCACCCACATGGATATAAAAAGAAAACGAAGGCTATAAACCTGTACACACTTCAGTCTTCTCATAATAAACTATTCCTTCCGCTGTCCCATATCTTTTTCCTCTCATCTAACCACCCTATAAAAAAGGGAGTACATGGAAAGGACTAATATATGGAGACCTGATGGTCCATATCTGTTGTAGTGGTAGAAGCAGGAGAGAGAGAGAGAGAGAGAGAGAGAGAGAGAGAGAGAGAGAGAGAGAGAGAGAGAGAGAGAGAGAGAGAGAGAGAGAGAGAGAGAGAGAGAGAGAGAGAATGTTATCTCCTTAGAATGATGATGTTGATGTCAGTCACGTCATGTGCCATGCCCTCAGCAAGCTACACCTTACTAGATCATACCTACCACTCCGTTTTACACCTTCGTATACATTACACCCTCACCAACATGTCACGGACCAAGTGAATCAGAAAAGCACATAACCTGACGGACATGAATGGCCAACAGATGGTCTGAGGGCCAGCCGAGGCCTTCGCACCATGTCGAATAAAAAGGAGGCCAATGATGAGACTCAGTCTGTCCTTAGCTGAAGGAACAACTGCCATGATCTTATGTAAATTGTTGGGATACACAGCACATGATGAGTACAAGAACACAGCTGTTTTGATCTGCAACTTTATTCGATAAATCTTTCCTTAACTTTGCAAAAGTTTTCGTTCATTCTTGATATGAGTTACACAAACTAGGTCATTTAACAGCTTACAGCTACCAGGTCTAGTCATCCAGCTATGAACCTACAGCTACCAAGTCTGGTCATCCAGCTATAGACCAATAGCTACCAAGTCCGGTCATCCAGCTATGGATCTACAGGTACTAAGTCTGGTCATCCAGCTATGGTCCTACAGCTACCAAGTTTAGTCATCCAGCTATGGACCTACAGCTACCAAGTCTGGTCATCCAACTATGGACCTACAGCTACCAAGTCTGGTCATCCAAGTTTAGACCTACAGCTACCAAGTCTAGTCATCCAGCTATGAACCTACAACTACCAAGTCTGGTCATCCAAGTTTAGACCTACAGCTACCAAGTCTAGTCATCCAGCTATGGACCTACAGCTACCAAGTCTGGTCATCCAAGTTTAGATCCACAGCTACCAAGTCTAGTCATCCAGCTATGAACCTACAGCTACCAAGTCTGGTCATCCAGCTATGGACCTACAGCTACCAAGTCTGGTCATCCAGCTATGGACCTACAGCTACCAAGTCTGGTCATCCAGCTATGGACCTACAGGTACTAAGTCTGGTCATCCAAGTATAGACCTACAGCTACCAAGTCCAGTCATCCAGCTATGGACCTACAGCTACCAAGTCTGGTCATCCAGCTATAGACCTACAGCTACAAAGTCTGGTCATCCAAGTATAGACCTACAGCTACCAAGTCCAGTCATCCAGCTATGGACCTACAGCTACTAAGTCTGGTCATCCAAGTATAGACCTACAGCTACCAAGTCTAGTCATCCAGCTATGGACCTACAGCTACCAAGTCTGGTCATCCAGCTATGTACCTACAGGTACCAAACTCGACCATCTAAACATTGATCCACAGTTGCCAACTTATCGATAAACATTAGAAATATTACTTTTTTTTTTTTTCATTTGTTTCCGCATTTAACAAAGGAGGGGAAGAAGCGTTTTGTGCTCTGTATAAGTCGACACACTGTCGGTCACATCACTACGTGTTATCATATACTGTCTCAGAAGCAAAAAAAAAAAAATACATTCACTGCAAGAATTTTACTAACTAGAGACACCCTCGGTCCACAACAGGATACATACTTCGTACCCCCTCCGTAAACCCACACCTAACTCGGCCTAAACGACACCAAGGTAAGTTTCTTACCCGGGTACACCATAATTATAAAGCCCTGGATATGATGTAGCTGTGTTTTCCATCTTACCTTATAACTATCTCGCACAAAATCAGAACGTAAACTTCTAAGTACAGTGTAAAGCAGCTAAGGGACACATCCTCGCAACACACAACATCTGTTCCTCTTAACATTCTACCCATCTGTCCCGTCCTCACGTCACGATCTTGACTGTCCTGGAGTAAAGAAAGGAGGGAAGGGGAGACGAGGGTTGTGTTACGAGGTGGCAGGAACTATGGGTGACAACAAAAAGGGAATTCGATACGAGTGAGGGAGATGGAGTGAATGTCAAACCCACAACGTGATAAAGGGAAGTGACTTTGAGGGAAGAGACCTGACTGACAGGACAGCAGGATTTGGTAAGGGATAGCTGTAGTACCTCATGAGGAAAGGAGAGCTGGGGACGCTAAAGGATGGTGAAAGTAGAAAGATGTAGGTGACTGAAGCCTTCACCCACTCGCCTCGCCTCGCCCCGTTATCTCTGCATGTGACCTACAGTTGCAATGAATCACCATCTAGCTGTTAAGTACACCTTACGCCATTATCCAGTAGCTGCACTTGACCAACGAAAAGAACCACAATATCAACATCCCTTATACCTAAACCCATCATCCAAAACATACTGCGGTAACGTAAGATAACACTTACCACAGGAACGTGAACCATACCACACTACGTCCCTCACATCAACACATCACTTTCCTTGCAACCATTAACCACATAAACCTCACACTAACTTGGGGTAGTATATGTACTGCCTGAGGAATTATATTGTCCATCACAAACTTTAAACCATTTACACCTACAAGAATGCTGAAACCCTCTACACAAACACATACTACATAAACACCTCTGATATACAAACTTAAATCTCAGTTTTCATTTTCATTTATTGAGACTGAACCCGTACAGTAACGTCCTGTGACACCTCTCCCGGTTATGGAAGACCTGTCTGACCCGAAGGAACACACCAACCCTCGGCTGTATATATACTGCTCAGGGAAATACACCAACCCTCGGCTGTATATATACTGCTCAGGGAAATACACCAAACTGGGGCAGTATCAGTACTGCTAAGGAAAGTACACTAGCCTTGGGCAGTATATGTACTGGTAAGGGAAGTACAGCAGCCTGGAATGGTATGTGTGCTGATGAAGGAATTACACTATCCTGGAGCGGTATATGTACTGTTGAGGAAAGTGCCTGGAGCGGTACATGTACTAATGAGACAAGTAAACTAGTCTGGAACGGTATATGTACTGCTGAGGGAAGTATACTAGCCTGGACACATAGATAAGGGTGCTGCCCTGTTGTGTTGGGGTCTAGAAGGAAAGGGGCTGCTCTGTTGTATGGGGATGAACAGAAATGGTGCTTTCAGCTGCGTAAGGGATGTGGAAGGTGTTCTGCTGTGCGGGAAGGAGATGGGAGGAGAAATGCTACTCTACTGTCTATGAATGAGGTTAAAGGAGCGATGCTGCTCATCAGAGACGGGGAAGGGAACGCTGCTCTCTTATGCGGGAGTGAAGGTGAGGGAAAATTGCTGTTTCGTTACCTCTGTGCAGAGGTGACGGTTAGGAGAGAGAGAGAGCTCTGCTGTGCTGGGGAGGGATTGGAGAAAGATGCTGGTCTACTGTGGGGAGATGTGGGTGAAGGGGGAGGTACTTATCTGCTGTGTAGGGATGAGGGTAAAGAGGTGGTGCAGCTTTGTTGTACGGGGTCGAAGTTGAAGGGAAGGCGTCAGAGGAGACGAGCTAGCCTATGCCTTGTGTTGGAAAGGGGATCAGAATATTCAAACACCATCCCCACATAATACATATCCACAATAATCCAACGGAAAACACTTTGTAAATAAAACAGCTTGTTACTGATATTCACAAAATAAACCAAAATACAACATCACATTTGGTGCTGATTGTTCTGCATATCCACGAGCACAAGTCCAATGAGTAAAGGCAGAGATAAGGAGCCACTGGGCTAGATGAGGACATCCTGTTACTCTGTGTTCGTGTCCTCCTCTAATCACTAGCCTGTACCTGACAGTACTCACAGAGATATCACCGTTCGTAGATAGCCAGTGTGTGAAGCTTTCATAAGAATGATACCAATAAGAAGATTGATAACTACAATAAAAGACCTAATGAAAACTATAGTAGAATGTCATGAATAAAGATGATCCTTATGATACAATGATAGATTATACAGAAAGTACATTAGCTAACACTGTGCTTGATTATGAGGGTAAGATCCTTTAGCATGACGGTATGACTGACGTCAGGGCATGGCGGTAAGAGCCTAAAGCATAGCAGTATGATCCTTAGTTATGCTGACTTGGCTTTGATCTGATCCATGACAGGGAGGTCTGAGGTCAGCTCATGTTCAGTACCCATGTTTTCTCAACCAGCAATCTTCACGCTGTCAGTGTTGAGTTCGGACCTCTTAAGTTCTTTTTTTGGAGAAAGGAGATATCTTATCCATGGATGAAAAATGAATACTCTTCTATCTAGGTGGTTAGCTTATGAACTAAATCGATTTCTATAAGCATTTAGCAAACATGAAAAAAATATTCGTTTACTAACAATTAATCTGTTGTTCTTATCCATACTTAGTATACATGTCCAGGAGCTGCTGGTGCATGGCATAAAACACACTGTGTCAAAGTACGACCTCATCTGTTGAGACAGCAACGGTAGTACCCATAGGACCATGAAACCCTAGCTAGTCAGGTACATCAAACTCACCACTGTGACAGTTACGTATGTACAATATTTACGTTTGTATGCTCAAGGTTACACCAGAGGGAAGGTTTATCTGAGTTAGTAATGAAGTGTTGCAAGTGCCAGGTACAGTACAGCTGTGTGTCTCAGAGGGGTACAGCCAGGAGGTCTATAGGGACAACATCACAACTGTGAGTGAAAATACAGCCAAATGGTCTACAGGAGCAGCATTACAGATAAGTGTGAGGGTACAGTCAAATGGTTTACAGGGACAGCGTCACAGTCGAGTGTGAGGGTGCAGTCAAGTGGTATACAGGGTCGGCATTACAGTTAAGTGTGAGGGTACAATCAAGTGTTCTACAGACGCAGCATCACATTTGAGTGTGTGGGTACACTCAAGTGGTCTACAGGGGCAGCGTCACGGTTGAGTGTGAGGGTACAATCAAGTAGTCTACAGAGGCAGCATAACAGCTGTGTGTGAGGGTATAATCAAGAGGTCTACAAGGGCTTCACCACAGTTGAGTGTGTGGGTACAGTCAGGTGTCTACAGAGTCGGCATAAGTGCTGTGTGCGAGAGTAGAGTCAAGTGGTCTACAGGGGCAGCATCACAGTTGAGTGTGAGGGGTAAAACCCAGAAGTCTACGGGGGAAGCGTCACAGCTAAGTGTAGACGAACACGTCTGCGGCACTAACCAAACCTTCCATGGCAACACTTACAAAAACCATACACAGCAACACTAAACAACATCCTCTACACCGACATTCGCCAACGCCCACACACCAAGACTCACCAACACCCTCCACAGCAACAGTTACCAGTGTCCTCTATACCAACACTCACAAGCACTAACACATTAACAACCTCCAAGTCATCATTGTCCAACACTCTACACAAAACTCATCAACACTATTCATATCAATTCCCTCCACTATCAACAGCCTCCACGCCAACACTCACCTAAAACATTTACAGCAACACTAACTAACACCCTCTATTTCAACACTTACAAAAACCCTCCATAGCGACATTCGCTAACACCTTTTATACCAACACTCACAAACACTCTCTACACCAACACACACCAACACCCTCAACAGCAACACTCACCAACAACATTCACACCAATACGCTCCAACGCCAACACCTTCCAGTCCAACACTCACCAAAACACTAACAGCCCCTCTATACCAACACTTATAAAAACCCTCAACCCAACACGATTCACACTAACCCTCACCACTATTCACCATCATCCTTCACACCTGTTCTTACCAACACTCCTCTCGCTAACACTCAAAAACACGCGCTACACCAACACATTACAACAACATCCACAGTAACACTCATCAACACCCTCCATATCAACATTCACCATCACACCCTACAATGATATTTACTAGTGCCCTCCACATCCATCATCCTGAAAGAACCACCACATCATCACTCACCAGCATCCTCTATACCATCACCCTCCGAACATACACTAACCAAAACCTTCCCCACCAACCCTCTCTGATACACCCAGCACTAATTCTCGCTCTCAATCCCCACCCCTAACAACTCCCACCAGGCCAGCACGCATCATCAGCCTTCACACCTACATTTTCAAGACCGGCACTCATCATCACCCTCTACACCAGCATTCACCATCAACTCCCTCCAGAACATCCTCACCATCACCTCCCCTCCTCCCCTTCTCCACATCACCATACCCCAAACCAGCACTTTCCATCACCCTCCACAACACCCTCCATACCAACACTTACCATCACCCCAAATATCAATACAATATAGAACAACATTCACCATCATCAAACATCAACACACTTCAGACCAACACTCGCCATGACCCTCTACGTTAACACTCTACAAGCTAACAGTCACCCTTACCTTCCACATTAACACCATCCAGAGCAAAACCCACCATCACCCTCCACACCAACACCTTCCAGAATGTTACCTTCACCCTCCACATCTGCAATCCTCAGACCAACACTCACCATCACCTCCAAATGAAGACTCTCTAGAACAACACTTACCATCACCCTCCACACCAACACCCTCCTGATCAACACTCACTATCGCCCTACACAACAATACCCTCCAGACCAATAGCTTCATCTCCCCAAAACTAACCAACCATCATCTGGTCATCTATCACCATTATCCATAAAGACCTCCCAGGCCTCAGCCATCTGGCTGTCGACTCTCCAACACTCATAACGATCGATCTTCTTACCAACACATAGCGCCATCACTTCTCAACAATTCCGACCATCATATGTCTGCTCCACCATCTGCCGGCCTCGGGAGTGGTGCCAGACCGCCGCCATTTCCGCCTCAGGCTCATCAGGCAGGTAAAATATTATGCCTCGTCTGACCCACACTCCTGAAATCTCACTCATTCTTTTGCCATTAAATCTGAGATTCTGCAGTGGCAGTAGTGCGGACCAGGCAAGCGGTGGGGGTTAGAACAGGCCAGCAGTGTAGGCCAAACCAGTAGTGTAGGTCGGGCTAGGCCAACGCCAGGGGATCTTGTCCCAGAGGCGAGGGGGTAGTGGGGACGACGCTCAAGGTTGCAGATAATCATTCATCACGTTTCATCATCAGACAATGAGCGCCTCTGACTGCTCCTCTGGCACAATACCAATCGCTATCCTCGTCACAAACCTCAGCTAGAAATTTATACGTAGTCTTTTGTCTTTGGCGACTTCGTGTTTACCACCGATACTTCTGTTACCGAAGTCTTTCCTACAACCCTACTGGTCTCCTAGACTCTGCTGGTGCTCACTTAGTTTAAATTTTTTTTTTCTTGTCCAAAAAAATTAGGATGATATAAGATATATCTGGGATAAGTTCGAAGATTGTGACATGTGGTCAGTAGGCAGCTTCCTGAGTGTAACTTTCCTGGCCAGTCTGCCGACAGCGACGCTCGGGAACAAAGACCACAGCAACCTCTGCCCAGTTTGCGCCACACGGTCGCAGAGCAGAGCTGATGGCTCTCCAGGACACCTCCCTCTGCTCAAAGCTGGACGCTGCCTGGCTTACCGAAAATATACCTGGGTTAAACCAGTCTTACATGATTAAGAAAGCTCTCGTTATGTGAGACTTAAGTAATGTAGTTTCCTAAGCTAGTGTTGTTAGGTTTACCGAGTTTGTGATCACGCTAAACAGGTGTACCAGGGTCTACAGGATCTTCTCTCTATAAAACAACACAGCAACGCCAGACGACTGAGTGGTGACTAAGGTCTGTAAACACACATTATGCAAGATGAAGTTCATGATAAGTAGAAAAAACACAGGATCTTAATGAATACAGAAGGCATATGATAGGGTTGATAGAGATGCTTTGTGGAAGGACTTAAGAGTATATGGTATGGGAGGTAAGCTGCTAGAGGCTGTGAAAAGTTTTTACCAAGGATGCAAGACATATATGTACGAGTAGGAAGAGAGGAGAGTGATTGGTTCCCAGTGATGGTCGGTCGGCAAGGGTGTGTAATATCCCCATGGTCGTTCAATATATTTATGGATGGGGTGGTTGGGGAGGTAAATGCAAGAGTTTTGGGGAGAAGATGATAGGGTCTGGAAAGTAAGTCAGTTGTTGTTTGCTGATGATACAGCTCTGGTGGCTCATTCGAGTGAGAAACTGCAGAAGTTGGTGGTTGAGTTTGGAAAAGTGCGTGAAAGGAGAAAGTTACAAGTAAATATGAATAAGAGCAAGGTTATTATGGTCAGTAGGGTTGAGGGACAAGCTAACTGGGATGTAAGTTTGAATGGAGAAAAAATAGGGAAAGTGAAGTGTTTTAGATATCTGGGAGTGGACTAAGCAGCAAATGGAACCTTGGAAGCGGAAGCGAGTCACAGGGTGGGGGAGGGGGACGAAGGTTTTATGAGCGATGAGGAACGTGTGGAAGGTGAGAACGTCATCTCGGAGAGCAAAAATTGGTATGTTTGAAGGAAGAGTATTTGCAACAATATGATGTGTTTGCGAGGCATAGGCTATAAATAGGGTTGTACGGAGGAGGGTGGATGTGTTGGAAATGAAATGTCTGAGGACAGTATGTGGTGTGAGGTGGTTTGATCGAGTGATTAGTGAAAGGGTGAGAGAGATATGTTGAAATTAAAAAAAGTGTAGTTGAGAGAGCAGAAGAGGCTGTGTTGAAATGGTTTGGACACATGGAGAGATTGATTGTGGAAAGATTGACAAAGAGAATATATGTGTCAGAGACGGAGGTAACAATGAGGAGCGGAAGCTCAAATTGGAGGTGGAAGGATGGAGGCCTGATCATTCAGGAGGTTGAGAGGTGTGCAAGGAGTAGATTGAATTGGGACGATGTGGTATACCAGGATCGACGTTCTGTCAATGGACTGCGCCAGGGCATGTTAAACGTCTGAGGTAAACCATAGAAAGATCTGTGGGGCCTGGATGTGGACTGGGAGCTGTGGTTTCGTGCATTCACATGGAAGCTAGAGACTGAGTGTGAACAAATGTGGCCTTTTTGTCTGTTTCCCGCGGATACCTTGCTGAAGCAGGGGGTTGCGATGCTTTTTCCTGTGGGGCGAGGTAGCAAGTATGAATATGTACATGTGTATATATGTGTATATATGCATGTTTAAGCCCCGATCGCTCAAAATCTTTTTTCGCTCGATCCTCACACCTCCGATTTGGTCTCCTGCTTCTATTTGTTCACTCCACTTCTGACACATATATCCTCTTTGTCAATCTATCCGTACTCATTCTCTCCATGTGTCTAAACCATTTCAATACAACCCCTTCAACTCTCTTAACCACACTTCTTATTACCACACATCTCTCTTTCCCTTGCATTACTTACTGGAGCAAACCCCTTCACACCACATACTGTCCTCAAAAATTTCATTTCCAACACATCCACCTTCCTCCACACGACCATACAATATTCTTGAGAGTATCATTCCTTCAAATATACCCATTTTTACCTTACGAGATAACGTTCTCTCTTTCCAAACATTCTTCATCGCTCCAAGAACCTTCCCCTTCCCCACCCTATAACTCACCTACGCCTCCATTGTTCCATTCCCTGTTAAGTCCGCTACGAGATATCAAAACGCTTCACATTCTCCAATTATTCTCCATTCAAACTTACGTCACAATCAACTTGTTCCTCAACTCTGCTGAACCTAATAGCCTTGCCCATAAGTGCCGTATCATCGGGGAACTACAACTGACTCACTTCTCATTCCCTCTCATGCCCAACTTACATTTACTTCCCTCATCATCCCTCCATTAAATATTCGACAACCATTGCGACATTGCATCCTTCCCGCAGACTGACATTCAATGAGGCCAAATCACTCTACTCTCTTCCTACTCGTACCTACGCCTTACACCGATGATAAAAACTCCTCACTGCTTCTAGCAGCTTACCTTCCACACCATATTTTCTGAAGGCCCTCCACAAAGCATCTCTATCATCCCTATCATATGCCTCTTCCAGATTCGTAAATGCCACATACAAATCCCACTTTTTTCTAAGTATTTCTCACACATTCTTCAAAGGAAGAACTTGATCATTACATCGTCTACCACTTCTGGAACCACACTGTTCCACCTCAGTCTGATGCTCTGTACATGCCTTCGCCCTTTCAATTAATAACCCCCCCTCAAGAAACTTATGCCTCTATAGTTTGAACACTCACCTTTATCCTCTATGCCTTTATGCAGTGGAACTATACAGGATATCCTCCAATCCTCGGGCACTTCACCATTATCCACACATACACTGAATATTCTTACCAACCAGTCAACAACACAGTCATCCCCTTTCTTCATAGATTCAACTGCAATAACATCCACTCCCACCGCCTTGTTGGATTTCATCTTCCGCAAGGCTTTCACCTTCTCCTCTCTTTTCACCAAAACACTCCCCTGACTCTCTCACTTCGCATACCACCCCGACCTAAACACCCTAGATCTGCCATTCAGTCATCAAACACATTTGACCATCATTCGAAATACTCATTCTATCTCCTCCTCACTCCAACAATACCTATTGTCACTTCCCTTTTTTCTCCCTTCACCGATGTCCCTTTTTGTTCTCTCGTCTTTCTCATATTGTCTTACTCTTTCTACATCTTTTTTATTCTTCCCTAAGTTTAATGATACTCCCTCACCGAAACATTCATTTACCCGCTTTTTAAACCCCTGTACCTTCCTCTTGACCTCCTACCGTTTTCTCTTATATATCTCCCAGTCATTTGCACTCCTTCCTTGTAAGTAAAGCCAAACACCTCCCTTTTCTCTTTCATTAGTTATTTTACTTCTTTTTTCCATCACTCACTACCCTTTTTAATCTGCGCACCTCCCACCTTTCGCATGCCACATGCATCTTTTGCACATGTCATCACTGCTCTCCTAAATACCTCCCATTCCTCACCCTCTCCCTCACTTCATCTGGTTTCACCTCTTGACATTCTGCAAACAATCCCTCCTGGTATTTCTTCACACCTTCACTACTCTCTTGTCTCCAACATTGCCTCCTTTTTCTCGGAAACAGCTACAAATCTTCACCTCACCTCCAGTGAAATATGATCGGACATCCCACCAGCAGCCCCTTTCAGCATATTTACATCCAAAAGTGTCTCTCTTGCACGCCTGTCAGGTAATACGCTGTCTAGTAAAGCCACTTGATCATCTATCCCACTCACATACGTATACCTATGAATATCCTTCTTTTAAACCAGGTATTCTCAGTCACCAATCTATTTTCAGCACGCAACTCCACAAGTCTTCACCATTTCCATTCATGACACTGAATACACCATGCACACCCAATTATACCCTTAGCTGCTACATTACTCAACTTCGCATTCAAATAACCCATCACTAATACCCGGTCTCGTGCACCAAAACTGGTGACACATTCAAGTGCTCCCAAGGCACTTGCTTCTCATGATCTTTTTTCTCGTGGCCAAGTGCATAAGCACCAATAATCATCCATCTCCCACCATCTACTTTCAGCTTTACACATATAAATGGAGAATTATCATTTTTACACTACCACACACTCCCATAAGTCCTACTTCAGAGCAGTGCTACTCCTTCCTCAGCTCTTGTCCTCTCACCAACTTACGAGACATTTCTAAACAAATTCTTCCCCTACAAAATATGGATGAAGCTAAGACGCCGTGCCTGTCATAAAATTTCATTATGTGGACAAAACAGGGAACCGTTTACAAATTTGGCTTATGAAAAAGCTATCTAGTTTGTATAGATCTTCACATATATCTATGTTAGTTTTTTGTGCATTTGACAAAATTCAATCATATTCTTTTGGCCAAGTAGTTACTGTTGATAACTGAATTAGCTCTACTCTAATCAACATATTGCTTATAATTCTTATTATTATTAAACAAAACATTTGATTCTTGCTCTGTTCTTATACTATATCAAGGTTTTTGACAGAAATGTTCTTAATAGTACTGTTATAGTATTGTTATGCTTTCACATGAAAGGATTTAAGCAACTTCGGGGGCGACAGAATTTGGAGAACTAAAAGGTTCTTGGTATCAAAGGGAGGTTTGGGGTTAACTCTATGAAAGGATTTCTTTGCCAATTTAAAAGATCTATAATGAAAGATGTAAGATAATCTGACTCGGATCCAATAGGATATATCTTCTTAAATTCATCATCAATGAATTCTGGACTGCATATACGTAATGTCGTAAGAAAAATCGACTGGAATGATAATTGTTTAACTCTGTCATGTTAAGCTGAGTAGGAATGAATATAAGAACAAACCTTGGTTGGTTTCCTTTATGCTAAACTTAAATTTTCCAACCCAATGATACATGCAATCTAAAAATGGTAACATAATTACTTTCCACTCAGTAAATTTGATAGGAGGTACTGCATTGTTAAGTAAAAGGAGTAATGCTTGGAAATTTTCGTTTGTTGGCCAAACACAAAGAACATCATCTACATACCTAAACCAGATTGCCTTAGACTCTTTAGTGATTTTGTTTCAAAGAATTCCATGTAAATATTACTCAACACTGTAGAAAGAGGGTACCCATCGCCATGCCTAGTTTCTGAGCATAATATTCTCAATTGAACTAAAATACACAGTCTTTCATACATAATTTCATCCATTCAAGAAACACAAAACTCGAATCAGGTAGATCATCCAACGCATCAACCCAAAAATTCCAAGAGGTCATCATCTGGAAAGTTTGCATATAAGGATATGTATTCTCGGTTGGCTGTGTTTTACATTCCTCTGCTGTGTTCCTGCTTTCTGTGACCGCTATTCTTCCTGCTGGTCCGACCCATCTTGTTTATCACTTGTCTTATTAACCCTCTCTCTATATGTTTTATTGACCCTTTCATTACCTACATTATTGACTTTCTTAAAGTTTCCATTATTAGCTCTCTCATTAGATACATTACTAACCCTGTCTATGGCTGCCTTAATGGCGATCTCATCATTTGCTTGACTGGCACCCTCTCCAGCTGCCTTATAGGCCTTCTCGTTGCCTTCTTTACTGGCCTGTTCATTGGTCCACTTATTGGATTTTTTCTGACTATATTGATTCACTGCTTCCCTGTCTCTCTGATTACCGGATTCTGCCATAGTCCACTTTTCTATCTCCCTAGCTCAGTTTCTTAAAATTCTCTTTCCTAAATTTCCTTAGGAACTCCTTCCCTTTCTTTCTCACCTCCACGCTTTCTCTTTTCTCGTATTCTTTCAGTGACCTTACAGCTTTTCATTTGTTTTCATTCTTAATACATTCGCCGTTTTTTCTTTTCTCTATCACTCATTTGCTCTTTACTCCTTCCTCACTTGCCTCCGACCGGCAACCTCTCTCATTCACTGGTGGTCCCATTCTTACTCCTAAACATTTTGCTTCTTAGACCGTTTCCCTCTGTGCTTCGCCATTTTCATATCTATGTACTGAGTACATGGCACCCTCAATCCACATCTTACCACACACACACACATACACACGCACGTTCTTGCATATCCCTATACGCTAAAGTTTACCAAGTGCCGGTAATGTCTTGTCCATGCCACTTCTTATGGAATAGTCTCAGTACCTGGAATGGCTTGCCCAGAGCACATTATGTTAGGTGGTATATAAAGTGATTCAACTAACTTCCCCGCCGTCTCTCAGGTAGCCCCTCAAGAGTCCCATCACTTTTGTAAGTGAATTTACTTTCTTTTCATCACTACAGTCTCCCTTGCTGGTTCCCTCGCTATATCTTACAGGATCTCACTTGTCTGTCTCTTGTTTCTCGTCTCCTTGTTCTCTTAGGTGTCTGCTCTAGCATTCTCATTCCCAGCTTCCTACAACGTGTCTTAACCATCTCCCAACCACTTTGCCCTGCCAGCTCTAACCACCATTCACCGCTAACTGCCTATTGCCTCTCCCTTCTAGTTCCCCAACATCTCTCCCAAATACCTCCCCAGCCCTTTTCCTTGCCATCTCCCTGCCATCTGTACCTGCTCTCTCTTTAGCACTTTCTGCCATCCTCACACCAATTGTCCCCGCCTTCTTTCCAGGTACCTGTACCTCCTATTGCCCTGAACACATCTCGCTGCCATTTTCCCTCTACTTTTCTCCGCTACCTTTCATCCAACAGTCCTTAACTTCTAATCACCTCTCCCTGCCACCTTCCCATCAAACGGACGTAATGTTTCTATACTACGAATATATACTGCAGAGGAAAGAATACGATACCCTTATCACACAATGATTAGACCTCATTTAGTATATGCTGTTCAGTTCCGGTCATCATAGTTAATCAGAGTGAAAAGAAACTTGGATGAATTCAAAGAAATGCAAGAAAGCTAATCCTTTCACTTAGCCATACGAGGAAAAACTGAAAGACCTGAAATCTCTCTCTCTCTCTCTCTCTCTCTCTCTCTCTCTCTCTCTCTCTCTCTCTCTCTCTCTCTCTCTCTCTCTCTCTCTCTCTCTCTCTTGAAAACTCAGACTCTGAGGTGATCTGACTAGCCCTAAGAATACTTATCAATTTCGACAATATAATAAACGAAAGTTTTCTCATCATTACGCAGATTCACTGAATAGAGGTAATGATATGAAGATGTAAGGAGGATATGTAAAGGCAATGTGGACAAATCTTTACTTCACTTGCGGAATGGTTAAATATTGAAATACCGCACGATGTAATGAATACTGACCAAAAATGACTTTAAATCAAGGCGTGACAACTTCTTCCCTGATATTCAGTGTGGGTTGACAAAAGAAATCCAGTTTAGTAATAAGCATGTCTTTCTTTTTCAAGCTGCAGCCGCAAAACAAATGTTTTGAAACTCGCAGGGAACATTTTTCTCTCTACGCTTTCCCATTATCGCATACGCGTTTTCGCATCTTTATCTTACAGATAGTTCTGCTGGTTGGAGAAGTAGGTGGGGAGTGCCTTTCCCTTTGCTATCCTGTTTCTATCACTATTCTTAGGACACCACAACACGTTGCCCCATTATGGACCATCAGGTCTCCTGTTATCCGTCTTTTCCACACGATTCCATAAACCCTTTCTAGTCACTTCCTTACGACCTCTCCCTGACATCTCCTGACCATCTCTTCGTGTCACCACAGTAAGAGAGTAAACAGAACGACAGAAAAATAAGGCAATAATCCTAAAGTGAAGGGCCGTTCGAGGAAGATATTCAAACAAACGAAGTGTCGATACAATCCCCTCTGTTTCCTGTTGATATACCACAGTAAATATTCAATTCCACACGTCACACTCATCTGAAAAGTAAAAACATTCACTTTGTCCACAGAAACAGATGCTGTGTTCGTGAGTACCAGTAGCATGCTGGGAGGCTACAGGTCCAGCTGCTGTAGCTGTAAGTGCCAGGAGACCTCAAGAGCAGTTCCTGTACTTGTGGGTGTTAGTATCCTCAACACTATGTTCCTGCATGCAGTCACATGATACACTGATCTAGTGTCGAAATACTTGTGATTTTGAAGATAGCTATGAAGGAGAGTAACAGATGAAACACAAAATTCTGTGACCGATTTTAACTTACTTATCGTTGTCGACTGACTTTTTTTTCTAGTCACAATTTCAAAGGACAGAAACTGCAATAGATATGCAGCCTCGTAGCATAACTCTGAGCATTAAGCATGTCTGATGGGGCTGCATTCTTGAAATACAAAACAATCCCATAACTGTTACCTAATATAGCACTGTATGATACATTTGTGTTCATTATACTCAAATGTTTACGAAAGAGACTCATTTCTAACACGAAAAAAAGATGAATGATATAGATAGTTTGGTCACCTAGTGGCTTCTCAACATAATCTGGGCGTGGAAAGCGGTATGTAATGTAACATAAATGAATATTTACGATGTTTCCAAGTTAAGCACATATACAGCACTTGAGATCCCATCACTCACGGCCCACCAGGATATCTGCCAGCAAAATTTTGCTCAAAGAACTAAGAAAATTTTCAAGGAAGAAAATCTAGGAGCCCTACAGCCAAGCGTATGTGTCCTAATGACTACCAGCATTACAATTCAACGCATGTACAAAAAAATTTCTGGTGTACCTTTACAGTGTGAAACAACCTCTTCAATTATAGTCTGTCCCTCTCCTGGAACGCATTCAAGCGTCATGGACCATAACCAACCATTCTCTTAGAACGTGTCAGATACCCTTCATACAATTTCACAAAGCCTCATATGAAAACGCACATAACCTCCTGAAACTCTATTCAAAAAGTTCACATTCCATATGACTCTGTTCAGCCAAGGAAAGAGCCTCTTGATTGATAATGGAAGGAGGGACTTAAAGGTGAAGAGAAAAGTAATGGGAAAGAAATTTCATTAAGAAGGCAAGAGCTGGGACTAACCCAAGCCTGCTTGTATTGGTGATCATCAGGATTATCCAAAGAGCGGTTCGTGCTCATTTCATACAACATGATAAGTCACCCTACTGGGCCTTGCAGGACTGAGTTTTGAAGCACCGCACACAGCCTCCAGCAGCACAGTCCATAACTTTAACACTATCAAACGACATCCGAGAACAAAACGACAACAACCTTATGAAAATCCGTCAGATAATTTCCTGCAACTCTCCTTGCTACTGTCCTGGAACACAATTTGCCAACGTTATACAATATAGTTTACCTACCTTCCAGAACACAGTCTGCCAACCTTCTGGAGTAGTGTACCAACCTCCTGGAATACAGTCTACCAGCATCCTCAGGCACAATATATCAACCTCCTGCAACACTGCTAACCTTTTGGAATCCTGCTAGCCAACAGTCGAACACCATCCACCAGACAATGACCTGAAAGTCCCTTAACAAAACTCTTCAGGTACCATCAGCCTTCAACCAACGCAATCAGAAACTACACGATAATGATTAAATGTCAATTTCTTCAGGTGCTGTTGAAACAGCCTCTTAGAAGAGTCATACACCAAGAGCACTTTTTAACTGTCTCCAAGAAGAAAGTCAAACTGCTACCATTTAGAACATGAGCACAGAATTTTGAAAAGTCTTTGGAAAATAAACTTCCTATACCGGCATTGATAAAGCTTTTAAAACACTGTCTCACACCCTCCTGGTACGCTGCCAAGCCTCGTAAACATCGTTGATCAATCTGGAAATCAGTCAACCAGCCTTGAGAAACAGGGTCAAACGCCGTCACGGAGCATCATTAAACAGAATATCGTTCATCTTCAGTAAAGCTACAGAATCATAGTCGTCTTCGGACACCGTTAGGTAACCTCTTGCAACATTATCAACCACTCTCTGGTACGCAGTCAGACTATTTCACCAAACACCGCTGAACAAGCCCCTTCACTGCAGGGAAACATTGTCTTTCAGTAGCTTTCAGTAACTCTTGGAACACTCTCACATGACTTCCAGTAACATTCTAACAGACTCGTGCAACACCGTCAAACAGATTCCAGAGGACTGTAAAGTAACTTCTTGAAAGACCATAGCACAGCCTTCAGAAGCGTCAGCAGACTTTGTAGAGCGCTGTCAAACAACCGCTTAGGCAAAAGATTTAACAAGGAAGGCCGACCAGTGAAGAGCTGCGGCCTCCAGACTAAACTAGTGTTGAATGGCTACTAGTGCATGAACTTGCAACAAATGATGGGAACATTCTGTATGTCTAAGGGCGTACGCATTTTTGCGTATTGTTGGAGATTGGGTGGAGTGTATGTAAAGTCTTCAGCAGAGGCTGTGTAGAGGACGAAAAAGTGAAGGGTATGCACACAGTGTAGTGTTAAATAGTTTAAGTGCTCTGATAGCAAGAAGCCTTGAGTATGTACATCCACAGATGATAGCAATGAAAAGTGTGCTGGTAAATAGAATATACGTGAGCAAAAGGTCGTTTATCCTAAGTATGACTGGGAACTGATGAGGGATGGAAATGTTAAAGGGTGGTCCGTCCATGTAACGTAAAAGTTCCGATACTGTATGCTTCAGCAGGGTATGTATGGGTTCATTATGCGTGTGGAGTGAGGGTCTGAAGAGACGTTTGAGGTCAGTATATTCATCATGGTAAAGAAGTCCATATTTTTAAGTCATTACACAGTTGTAAAGATGGAATATTTTTAATATCAAACAGATTCAAGTAAGATCGGTCATGAATGTGGAGGAAAGGCTTTAGCAACTGCGGTACTCGGAGAAACCGATTTGAACTCTCACCACCTCCAAACTGTAAATCATAGGAGATGATATCCCAGCGTTTTTGCTTCTCCAAGTTATCAGTATGTAAAACACAGATGAGGGAAGTCCCAGGTACCTGATTGGAATAGCTTTCCATCCCTGAAGGAAAAAGACTAGCCAGAAGGGAGGCTCCAGGTACCCGAGTCGAAATGCCTACCACTCCTGGAAGAGAGTGGCCAGGCAGAAGACAATTATCCACATAATTTACTATTGTTACCTTCCCTATGAGAGCTGATGCACCGTAACCATAGCAATCGTCCATACCTGCAAGAAGAAAAATACATTAACAATCCCTTATGGGAAACGTGCTGATCAATGATATTAGTCACAGTAGATGTGAAGGAGCATGTTGAGATAATGTTGCGATAAGCACAGGGAGAGTAGACACATGACACGAAAACTTGAGAGACTTAGTGAGGACATAATGTGAGGGGAAACACTTGGTACAGATTACTGTAAATAAGTGACGTGGATACTGTGAGAGCGACGTAGCGAGGAAAAGGAAGGAAAAGTAAAAAGGGAACATGCTGCCCGGATACTGTGAGGGTGAATAGTTCAGGTGGTGGTGAAGGGAACATGAAGAGGAGACATAGATGAATGACGAAGTCTCTCCAACCAAAGCCCCCACTTACAGAGGTGCCATTTCCAGCACCACCATCACTTACGTAATATGTCACACACACACATACATAAACATACACACACACACACACACACACACACACACAGTGGTTCCAGGAAGAGATCCAGGCAGTGATCCCTGATTCTTTCAAGATTTTGGAGGGTCCACAGCACATGAGGCCTATTTCGTACAAGGAAGTGTGGGTGGAGTAGAATGTGAAGTGGCCTCTGAGTAGTATATCCATTAGATATTCAGTTTGAAAGTGACAGGTGTGGTGAATTCAAATAGTACGGAGTGGAAGTTTGCTAGATTGAAATAGAATGGAGGAGTGTTGCCAACTTGAATGAATCAAGATCTTTTCTTTTTTTCATTTGCCACCTTTTAAAAAGACCCGATATCTGACAGAGCGAGTTCATAACACTTTGAAGTGAACAAGTACAACAAGTATATGAAAGTACACCTTGCTAAAGGGAAACAATGAAATCAAAAGGTAACACGTTAGCAGACGAACGAAAATCTAAATTCTCCTCAAGTTGTAGGATAAGTTACTCTGGTAAGCTTCATTGCTGTTATTAATGTTACTTAGAGGGATAACTTAAGACCCCTAGCTCCGCCTGAACCAAAAATGGTCGGTATGGACTCATTTACAGGAATATCAAAACCAGTCAAAACCTGATCAGCAAAGAGACGCCAGAGGAAAAGGAAAAGAGAGGCTAGAAATGAAAACACCAGAGAACAAATGTTTTGTGATGTTGTGGGAACTTGTGAAGGATCAAGATCAGAGGATAACACAACTAAAGCTAGAGTTAAGAAAACTGAGGATAAGTTTCAAGGATCAATGAAGGAGTCATGAGACCAGAGAAGAACAGAAATACAGTTTAGCTGACGGGGTTCTGGAGATAAAAAAGCAGATGTAGTCATCATAAGGAGATGAAGTCGAATGTGTAAACTATAGATGTACTAGGAACTGTGCGATCAGGTGAAAAAGTTATTGACAATATAGGTCAAGGAAATGCAGGAGCATTACCAGAAGCCTATCAGATAGAGGAAAGGACAAAAGCTCATACTGAATCCACCGAAATAGTATCGCAACCTGATTAAGTAGAGAAGAGGAATAACACGTGCATAGAGACTGACGAAAGAAAGAGAACTAATTCGGAAGCAGACCAACAGAAGAGTGAGGGAGAGGGACATAGACCAGGTATGACGCAGAGATACACAGGAAACTAAGCGAAGTGGTCGAATGAATGATATGCTCTGTTAGAGATAGAACATTCACTGAAATATATACGCTAGTTGGGGAAAGGTTGAGAAAAGTACAGCAAATATGGAACCAGTGCTTGCTGGCTAAAGAGAGGTTAGAGATACAGAGGCTGACACTTCTACACTGGGGATCTAGCTGAAAGGCGGATTGCAAAAAAATTTAGAAAGACTATTAAAGCAGGAGACTGTTTGACGAAAATCGTTGATTATTTTTTATTTGAAAAGAAAAATAAACCAGAAAAGGAAGAAAGGGAAAAAAGGAGGAAGTGAGTATGGGGCGGCCAAAAGCGATTTCCGTGATAAAGAAAAGGGGAAGAATAGGAGATTATAAACGAGAGGTAAAGGGGTGACCTGTTATAGTTACGGTTAGACTTGGAGTCGTGAAACCAGAAAGTACCTGAAAATCTATAAATCTTAAAGGAATAGTGGAATTCACAGAGGGAAAAAAGCAATGTACAGTCAGAAGGAGAAGTAGAAAAAACTGGAGACGCCACAAGTAAAAGTAAGATGGAACAGTCCCGCTAAAACTGGAGAGGGAAAGGTAGAGTTAGGAGATGGTAATGTCAGACTGATAATATGTATACAAATGTTGATATATTAATAGTGAGTGGTAAAGCCCTGGGATTCAGGGATCGTACAAAGGGAAGTGTACCTGGAATCGTGGAAACAGAATTTACCTGTTCTGTCCAGAGGGGTTGCATGATAGCAAGAAAAGAAGATGGAAAACTAGTAGGAGAATTAGGCCTCTTAACCTTAAGCAATATCGTCAGTAATATTGAATGATTTTCCTGCCTTTGAGTCCAACAGATCCGGAGGGGAAGAAAAAAGTTCCAATTGCAATTTATTGAAACAAAAACTTTACCTGAACTTTCAGTTTCATTTCACGTTATTGAAATATGGAAACAAAGTAAATGTATATGGAAGTGGTTATTATAGAAAAAATTAAAAATCATATGAAAAAAGATTATCAGTTTTATCAATGTAACACAAAAACTGTTCATTATAAGGACATCATATCAGAGGTATCTATTCTCCAGACCACCGGCTTCCTTTTGAGAGACGGAGAGCTTCCTTGCATTACCGACATTTGTAGGCCACTTAATTTATCATTCATAGGAATTTTTCACCCATACCATCACTATCTATGGATCTACCGAACAGAAACACCACAAAACACAAAGAAATAGGAACACAGTGACGCACCCACCTTCGGCGAAGTCTGAACAAGAACTGAAGGTAAAGGGACCCACGTGGTCATAAATATGTAAGAATCCCGTAGAACGTATGAACTTCAAGAAGCGTCGGGCCTAAAAGAGACGCAAAGACAGATTTCCTGGGTTAATAAAAGTGAACTTGAAGTTTCGAGAAATAGTTCATGATAGCCAATTAGACAACAGTAAATGGGAACACTAACTTTGATTCAGTGTAGTATAGCGGCGTTATCATCACATAATCCTTCAAAGAAATGTCACGAACCTGAACAAACATACAATGATATTGAAAGAACAATAATGATAGTACATGAAGAAGTGAAACGCACGCTTCTTGGAGATGGTAAAGTGCTGGGGGATTTCGGTTATGAATTGATGGACTGAAGGATTTGGATTCTCATGGTGACAGGGAGCCATGGAAACAAGATTTTAGAGTACGTACAGGAAAATGTCCCCTACTAACATGTCACAGAGCACACTAGGATGAGAGGGATTGATCCAGCATCATTACTAGATCTTATTCTCACTCATACTAGCACTGACATTGAGGGCAATATATACGATATACCAGCTGAGAGAAGTGATCGTGTAATGGTCATATGTGAATATATGGTAAAGACGTCTTTAAAAAGCAGAACTGACATTGGAAATATGGAGGAGATAAAATCGCAGAAGCTACACAAACTTCAACAAATCTTATGGTGACAGATTGGGAAATGGAATTCAGGAGACGGGAACAAGGATTTTGTGTTGAGAGGTTCTGTGAAATTTACGAGGAATGAATATTTGAATTGATGTCACAAAGGAAAGGAGCCTCGTGATGTGCAGTGGCAAAGATACATAAGTCACTCCAGCCAGCGAGCATTTGCAAGGTATAAGAGAGCACAAAACAAGTATAGCATAAGAAGAGAGGAACATAGAAACCTTGAAAAGAACAATGTGGACAAGTCCGTCGAAAATCCAAAACTTTCCCATAAATTCATCAGGAGACAGATGCTCGTTAAGGAACAGTAAATCAGGTTTTCACGGGGAAAAATTGTAGAGGATGATGTGAGGATATGTGTGGAACTGAATAACAAAATTAAAGAATATTGTCACAGTGGAAGACACTATAGTCCCAACATCAGTGATATGGAATGGGAAGGGAACTTCAGAAGTCTTTCAAATATTTAAAAAAGATGCTTACAGAATGTAATAGTGCTTGACCCATATAAGGTTCATGGTCCTGATGAAATTTCTACATATATGGTAAAGATGTGTGCAGATACACCAGACAAACCACTTAGATCATTGTTCAAGATAACATTGAAGAGACGTATAGTACCAGAAAAAAAGAAGGTAACATCATACATATGTATAAGAAAGGAGACAGAGAACAGGCGCTAAACTACAGTCACGTCTCACTAACGAGTGTGGTGTGTAAGGTTCTGGAAAAGATTATCGAAAAGCAAGTGAATGACTTTTTACAGAGAAATTCTTTTTATAAATGAGAGATAGCATGATTATAGTGAAAGGAGGTCATGTGCAACCACCCTCTTAGAGTTTTACGAGATTGAAGCAAGTCCTGGAAAAAAGTGAAGGCTGGATGAATTGTCTGTATCAGAACTACCAAAAGGCCTTTGACACTGTACCATAGAGGAGGCTGATCATAAAGCTGAATCACCAAGAAGGAATAAGAGGGAAATTCCTGTGATAGATTGGAGATTATCTCGGCGGGAAGGAACAAAGAACCTATGTTAGAGGAACCTTTCCCAAACAGGTTGTGGAGATCAGTGTAATACCACAAGGTTCGGCTCTGGAACCATTCCTCCTCTTGGTCTATTAATGACTTGCCTGAATGTATGGAATCCTACCTGAATATCTTTGCAGATGATGAAAAAGTCGTGAAGGAAGTGAAAAGCTATAAGGACTGCATCAGCTTGCAAGGAGATCTAAACAGGCTCCAAAGGTGGTCCGAGTCGTGCTTGATGAAATTAAACCATGCACAGTAATGAAGGGATCAAAGCGAAAACGGCATAAGTGTGATTATTATGTAGCAGGAAACAAGCTTCAGGTTTCTGTGTGTGACTGACTTTGGGGTAGACATCGTTCCTAGCATGATGCCGCCGTCCAATATTAGGGAAGAGTCAAGGGGACAAGCTGTCTCCTGGCAAATATCAAAACAGCTTTCAAGTGTATGGTTCAGGAAATATTTAGCAAGCTATACATATTCTAGATAAAGCCAGAGTTAAGAGAGCTGAGCTACAGGGAAAGGCCGAAGGCTTTGAATTTACCCATCTTGGAAGACAGAAGCCTAAGGGGTCACCTAATTACAACTTTTAAGTTTTTAAAGAGATGGACGAAGTCAATACAGGGCAATTCTTTGAGAGTTGTAGGGATAGAGCATCTGAAGGACATAATATAAAAATTAGGTAAGACACTCATAGATATGTAAGGAAATAATTCTAAAGTACAAAAGTGTTCAATGAAAGAAGGAGATTGTTTGAGGATATGGTGAATGCAGAATCATACATAAGTTTGAAAAATTGTATGACGAAAGAGTGCTCAAAAGATGGAGTTCCACGAGTGTAAAAGAGCTTGATTTCTTATCCATTTACTTCGAAGCTAATCTGATATTTGTCAGAAAACAGTTTGTCTCCGGCAACAGGTTCGGGACGAAAGTGTTTGGTTACCAGTGAATGTCGGTTTGCGGCAGGAGTGCGTGATGCCTCCATGGTTGTTTAATTTGTTTGTGGATGTGATGGTTAGGGAGGTAAATGCAAGAGATTAAGAGAGAAGGGCAAGTATGCAGTCTGTTCCGGATGCGAGGGCTTGGGAAGTCAGTCAGTTGTTGTTCGCTGACGATACAGCGCTGGTGGCTGATTCAGGTGAGAAACTGCAGAAATTGGTGAGTCACGGGGTGGGTGAGGGAGCGAAGGCTCTGGGAGCGTTAAAGAATGTGTGGAAGGCGAGAACGTTATCTCGGAGAGCAAAAATGGGTATGTTTGAAGGAATAGAGGTTTCAACAATGTTATATGGTTGTGAGGCATGGGCTACAGATAGGTTTGTGCAGAGGAGGGTAGATGTGTTGGAAATATAATGATTGAGGACAATATGTGGCGTAAGGTGGTTTGATCGAGTAAGTAATGAAAGGGTAAGAGAGACTTGTGTGGTAATAAAACGAGTGTGGTTGAGAGAGCAGAAGAGGGTGTTTTCAAATGGTTTGGACACATGGAGAGAATGACTGAGGAAAGATTAACAAAGAGGATATATGTGCCAGGGGTGGAGGGAACGAGGAGAAGCAGGAGACCAAATTGGAGGTGGAAGGATGGAATGAAAAAGATTTTGAGCGATCGGGGCCTGAGCACACAGGAGGGTGAAAGGCGTGCAAGGAATAGAAGAAATTGGAACGATGTGGTATACCAGGGTCGAGATGCTGTGAATGGATTGAACCAAGGCATGTGAAGCGTCTGTGATAAACCATGGAAAGATTTGTGGGGCCAGGATGTGGAGATTGAGCTGTGATTTCGGTGCATTGCACATGGCAGCTAGAGACCAAGTGTCAAAGAAAGTGGCCTTTTTGGTCTGTTCTTGGCTCTGCCTCGGTGTGGGGGAGAAACTGCTATTTCGTGTGTGGCTGGGTGGCGATAGGAATTCATAACGACAGCAAGAAAGGATATATAAATGTGTGTATATGTTTATGGCTCTCTATGTATATGCATGTATGGTTGAAATGTATATGTATGTATGTGTTTTTATGTGTGTGTATGTGGGTGGAAATTTTAATTTTCCAAATTTAGGAACAGAGAAGGGGGCCAGGTGAGGATATCCCCTCAAAGGCTCAGTCCACTGTTCTTAACGCTACCTCGCTGACGCGGGAAATGGCGAATGGTATGAAGGAAAGAAAAGAAGATATATATATATATATATATATATATATATATATATATATATATATATATATATATATATATATATATATATATATATATATATATGTGTGTGTGTGTGTGTGAGGAAGTACCAGGAGAGACTGAGTACAGAATGGAGAAAGGTGAGAACAATGGAAGTAAGGGGAGTGGGGGAGGAATGGGATGTATTTAGGGAATCAGTGATGGATTGCGAAAAGATGCTTGTGGCATGAGAAGAGTGGAAGGTGGTTTGATTAGAAAGGGTAGTGAGTGGTGGGATGAAGAAGTAAGAGTATTAGTGAAAGAGAAGAGAGAGGCATTTGGACGATTTTTGCAGGGAAAAAATGCAGTTGAGTGGGAGACGTATAAAAGAAAGAGGCAGGAGGTCAAGAGAAAGGTGCAAGAGGTGAAAAAAAGGGCAAATGAGAGTTGGGGTGAGAGGGTATCATTAAATTTTAGGGAGAATAAAAAGATGTTCTGGAAGGAGGTAAATAAAGTGCGTAAGACAAGGGAGCAAATGGGAACTTCAGTGAAGGCCGCAAATGGGGAGGTGATAACAAGTAGTGATGATGTGAGAAGGAGATGGAGTGAGTATTTTGAAGGTTTGTTGAATGTGTTTGATGATAGAGTGGCAGATATAGGGTGTTTTGGTCGAGGTGGTGTGCAAAGTGAGAGGGTTAGGGAAAATGATTTGGTAAACAGAGAAGAGGTAGTGAAAGCTTTGCGGAAGATGAAAGCCGGCAAGGCAGCAGGTTTGGATGGTATTGCAGTGGAATTTATTAAAAAAGGGGGTGACTGTATTGTTGACTGGTTGGTAAGGTTATTTAATGTATGTATGACTCACGGTGAGGTGCCTGAGGATTGGCGGAATGCGTGCATAGTGCTATTGTACAAAGGCAAAGGGGATAAGAGTGAGTGCTCAAATCACAGAGGTATAAGTTTGTTGAGTATTCCTGGTAAATTATATGGGAGGGTATTGATTGAGAGGGTGAAGGCATGTACAGAGCATCAGATTGGGGAAGAGCAGTGTGGTTTCAGAAGTGGTAGAGGATGTGTGGATCAGGTGTTTGCTTTGAAGAATGTATGTGAGAAATACTTAGAAAAGCAAATGGATTTGTATGTAGCATTTATGGATCTGGAGAAGGCATATGGTAGAGTTGATAGAGATGCTCTGTGGAAAGTATTAAGAATATATGGTGTGGGAGGCAAGTTGTTAGAAGCAGTGCAAAGTTTTTATCGAGGATGTAAGGCATGTGTACGTGTAGGAAAAGAGGAAAGTGATTGGTTCTCAGTGAAGGTAGGTTTGCGGCAGGGGTGTGTGATGTCTCCATGGTTGTTTAATTTGTTTATGGATGGGGTTGTTAGGGAGGTGAATGCAAGAGTTTTGGAAAGAGGGGCAAGTATGAAGTCTGTTGTGGATGAGAGAGCTTGGGAAGTGAGTCAGTTGTTGTTCGCTGATGATACAGCGCTGGTGGCTGATTCATGTGAGAAACTGCAGAAGCTGGTGACTGAGTTTGGTAAAGTGTGTGGAAGAAGAAAGTTAAGAGTAAATGTGAATAAGAGCAAGGTTATTAGGTACAGTAGGGTTGAGGGTCAAGTCAATTGGGAGGTGAGTTTGAATGGAGAAAAACTGGAGGAAGTGAAGTGTTTTAGATATCTGGGAGTGGATCTGGCAGCGGATGGAACCATGGAAGCGGAAGTGGATCATAGGGTGGGGGAGGGGGCGAAAATCCTGGGGGCCTTGAAGAATGTGTGGAAGTCGAGAACATTATCTCGGAAAGCAAAAATGGGTATGTTTGAAGGAATAGTGGTTCCAACAATGTTGTATGGTTGCGAGGCGTGGGCTATGGATAGAGTTGTGCGCAGGAGGATGGATGTGCTGGAAATGAGATGTTTGAGGACAATGTGTGGTGTGAGGTGGTTTGATCGAGTGAGTAACGTAAGGGTAAGAGAGATGTGTGGAAATAAAAAGAGCGTGGTTGAGAGAGCAGAAGAGGGTGTTTTGAAGTGGTTTGGGCACATGGAGAGGATGAGTGAGGAAAGATTGACCAAGAGGATATATGTGTCGGAGGTGGAGGGAACAAGGAGAAGAGGGAGACCAAATTGGAGGTGGAAAGATGGAGTGAAAAAGATTTTGTGTGATCGGGGCCTGAACATGCAGGAGGGTGAAAGGAGGGCAAGGAATAGAGTGAATTGGAGCGATGTGGTATACCGGGGTTGACGTGCTGTCAGTGGATTGAAGCGGGGCATGTGAAGCGTCTGGGGTAAACCATGGAAAGCTGTGTAGGTATGTATATTTGCGTGTGTGGACGTATGTATATACATGTGTATGGGGGGGGGGGGGGGTTGGGCCATTTCTTTCGTCTGTTTCCTTGCGCTACCTCGCAAACGCGGGAGACAGCGACAAAGTATAATAAATAAAAATAAAATATATATATATATATATATATATATATATATATATATATATATATATATATTTATAATTTACTAATTATACTTTGTCGCTGTCTCCCGCGTTAGCGAGGTAGCGCAAGGAAGCAGACGAAAGAATGGCCCAACACATACACATGTATATACATGCAGGCACATATACATACCTATATATTTCTACGTATACATACATATATACGTCCACACACCAACCCATACACATGTATATACATACACGCACATATACATTGCTATACATTTCAATGTATTCATATATATACATACACAGATATATACATATATATACACATGTACATAATTCATACTACCTGCCTTTATTCATTTCCGTCGCCACCCAACCACACATATAATGACACCCCCCTCCCCCCGCCGCGCGCGAGGTAGCACTAAGAAAAGACAACAAAGGCCGCATTCGTTCACGCTCAGTCTCTTGCTGACATGTTAATGCACCGAAAACACAGCTCCCTTTCCACATTCAGGCCCAACAAGACTTTTCATGGTTTACCCCAGACGCTTCACATGCCCTGGTTCAATCCATTGACAGCAAGTCGACCCCGGTATACCACATCGTTCCAATTCACTCTATCCTTGCACGCTTTTCATCCTCATGCATGTTCAGGCCCCAATCGTTCTAAATCTTTTTCACTCCATCCTTCCACCTCTAATATGGTCTCCCACTTCTCCTCGTTCCCTCCACCTCTGACACATATATTCTCTTTGTCAATCTTTCCTCACTCATTCTCTCCATGTGACCAACCCCTTTCAACACACCCTCTTCTGCTCTCGCAACCACACTCTTTTCATTACCACACATCTCTCTTATCCTTTCATTACTTACTCGATCAAACTACCTCAAACCACATATTGCCTTCAAACATCTCATTTCCAATATATCCACCCTCCTCCGCACAACCCTTCCTATAGCCCACGCCAAGCAACAATATAAAATTGTTGGAACCAATGTTCCTTGAAACATACCCATTTTTACTTCCCGAGATAATGTTCTCGCCTTCCACACATTTTTAAACGCTCCCAGAACCTTCGTCCCCCCTCCCCCACCCTGTGACTTACTTCCACTTCCACGGTTCCATCCGTCACCAAATCCACTCCCAGATATCTAAAACACTTTACTTCCTCCAGTTTTTCTCCATTCAAACTTACCTCCCAATTGATTTGTTCCTCAACCATACTGTACCCTATAACCTCGCTCTTATTTACATTTACTCTCACCTTTCTTCTTTCACATACTTTACCAAACTCAGTCACCAGCTTCTGCGCTTTCTCACCCGAATCAGCCACCACCGATGTATCATCAGCTAACAACAACTGATTCACTTCCCAAGACCTCTCATCCACAACAAACTGCATACTTGCCCTCTCTCCAAAACTTTTGCATTCACCTCCCTAACAACCCCATCCATAAACAAATTAAACAACCATGGAGACATCACGCACCCATGCCGTAAACCGACATTCACCGAGAACCAGTAACTTTCTTCCTACTCGAACACATGCATTGCATCCTCGATAAAAACTATTCACTTCTAGAATCTTACCTCCCACACCATATACTCTTAATACCTTCCACAGCGCATCTCTATCAACCTTACCATATGCCTTCACTAGATCCATAAACGCTACATACAAATCTATCTGTTTTTCTAAGTATTTCTCACATACATTCTTCAAAGCAAACACTTGATTCACACATCCTCTACTACTTCTGAAACCACACTGCTCTTCCCCAGTCTGATGCTCTGTACATGCCTTCACCCTCTCAATCAATACCCTCCCATATAATTTCCCAGGGATACTCAACAAACTTATACCTCTGTAATTTGAACACTCACCTTTATTCCCTTTGCCTTTGTACAATGGCGCTATGCATGCATTCCGCCAATCCTCAGGCACTTCACCATGAGCCTTACGTACACTGAATATCCTCACCAACCAGTCAACAATACAGTCACCGCCATTTTTAATAAAGTCCACAGGAATACCATCCAAACCTGCCACCTTGCCGGCTTTCATATATTTTATATATTTATTATACTTTGTCGCTGTCTCCCGCGTTTGCGAGGTAGCGCAAGGAAACAGACGAAAGAAAATGGCCCAACCCCCCCCATACACATGTATATACATACGTCCACACACGCAAATATACATACCTACACAGCTTTCCATGGTTTACCCCAGACGCTTCACATGCCTTGATTCAATCCACTGACAGCACGTCAACCCCGGTATACCACATCGCTCCAATTCACTCTATTTCTTGCCCTCCTTTCACCCTCCTGCATGTTCAGGCCCCGATCACACAAAATCTTTTTCACTCCATCTTTCCACCTCCAATTTGGTCTCCCTCTTCTCCTCGTTCCCTCCACCTCCGACACATATATCCTCTTGGTCAATCTTTCCTCACTCATTCTCTCCATGTGCCCAAACCAGTTCAAAACACCCTCTTCTGCTCTCTCAACCACGCTCTTTTTATTTCCACACATCTCTCTTACCCTTACGTTACTCACTCGATCAAACCACCTCACACCACACATTGTCCTCAAACATCTCATTTCCATCACATCCATCCTCCTGCGCACAACTCTATCCATAGCCCACGCCTCGCAACCATACAACATTGTTGGAGCCACTATTCCTTCAAACATACCCATTTTTGCTTTCCGAGATAATGTTCTCGACTTCCACACATTCTTCAAGGCCCCCAGAATTTTCGCCCCCTCCCCCACCCTATGATCCACTTCCGCTTCCATGGTTCCATCCGCTGACAGATCCACTCCCAGATATCTAAAACACTTCACTTCCTCCAGTTTTTCTCCATTCAAACTCACCTCCCAATTGACTTGACCCTCAACCCTACTGTACCTAATAACCTTGCTCTTATTCACATTTACTCTTAACTTTCTTCTTTCACACACTTTACCAAACTCAGTCACCAGCTTCTGCAGTTTCTCACATGAATCAGCCACCAGCGCTGTATCATCAGCGAACAACAACTGACTCACTTCCCAAGCTCTCTCATCCCCAACAGACTTCATACTTGCCCCTCTTTCCAAAACTCTTGCATTTACCTCCCTAACAACCCCATCCATAAACAAATTAAACAACCATGGAGACATCACACACCCCTGCCGCAAACCTACATTCACTGAGAACCAATCACTTTCCTCTCTTCCTACACGTACACATGCCTTACATCCTCGATAAAAACTTTTCACTGCTTCTAACAACTTGCCTCACACACCATATATTCTTAATACCTTCCACAGAGCATCTCTATCAACTCTATCATATGCCTTCTCCAGATCCATAAATGCTACATACAAATCCATTTGCTTTTCTAAGTATTTCTCACATACATTCTTCAAAGCAAACACATGATCCATACATCCTCTACCACTTCTGAAACCACACTGCTCTTCCCCAATCTGATGCTCTGTACATGCCTTCACCCTCTCAATCATATATATATATATATATATATATATATATATATATATATATATATATATATATATATATATATATATATATATATATATATATATATACCAGCTAGCTAACAAAATCATACTTGTAACAAGAACTTTCTAGATGATGTTGTAGCTATATAAGATGATCTCGTTAAAAATGTTTGAGAAAAGTGATCACCGATAAAGTGCCTTTGTAATGTGCATGTTAAGTAAGTCAACAAGAAAGTCACAAAGAAAAACACCTAATTATCTTACTGATCTTTGTAATGCTCTTGACAGACAGACCTGGGATGATGTGGCAAATAAAACGACTTGAGCGCAGCCTGGAATCGCTGAAGTAAAACATTCCAAGCAGTAGAGAGAACATATGCACCAATGCGAAGTAGATTGTTTTTTCCAAAACGAAGCCCAAATGGTAGTGCGATGAAGTTAAAAAGTGTCTGTAGTCCAAGAATGTAGCACATTAGAAAATCGAAGAGACTAATTACCAACACGACAAATTAAATCTTGTATATTTGCATCGAGAAACTAACAGACTTTTATGACAAAGTAAAGCTCTGCGAAACGTGTTGAAAATAGCAAAAGAAACGCTAACGTCTTATAGTTACGTTAAAAGCACAAGTCATACCCAGTTACTTATCATTTATCATGGAAAACGGTGACTTGGTTCCAAAGAACAAATTAAAAACGTTATTCATATATAGTTTCATTATTTATGTTTTTTTTTTCGAATTAAGGCAAATCTCATGTTCCGAATCCAGTTTCATCGACAAGAGAGGAAAACGTTCAAGATAAGGAATATGTATAAGCACAACGGCAAGCTCCGAAAAGTTTTATCTGAGGATGATAAAAGATCTACTAATCTTTCCAGTAAGTCACTTGTTACCAGGGAAAGGTCCAAATGAATGAAAATTTGCCGATGCAAAAATTTTACATAATTTAGATGAACACCAATAAACATACGATCCTTAATTTGGTTCTAATGCTTGATGAATATGCTTGATTTCTTTTATAAAATATTCAACAAGCATGATGAAAGTAGAGCAGTTGATGTCATCTATTTAGATCTTCAAAATGTATTCGATAAAGCTCTGCATCACAGGTTACTAACAAAAGTTAAGTCACATGTTATAGATAGGATCTTTCTTCAGTGGATAAGAAATCTTCTTAAATAGCCGTAAACAAATAGTAGTGAGTGATTAATGGTCAAGCCTCAGATACTATGAGCAGACGTAACTCGTGCATTAATTTGGTACTGATGATAGGCTGCAATGCAAAATATTGAAGTTCGCAGTTTATAGCAAGCTTAGAGTTAAATCTGCAACAGAACTTGAACTTCTGCAACTTTGAAATGACAGACAAATAGATGGACTGGGTTAATAGATGGTAAACGATGAAGAGTTTTACACATCAGTATTAAAAACGAGAAATTAAGCTACAGTATGAATTCCATAATTGAGGAAAAAGATCTAATAATATGCAGTCGCCTAAATCTGAGTAAACAGTGGACTGAATCAGTCAAAAAGAGCGACCAAGATTCTTGAATTCACAGGGAAGGCTTTCGAATTTCAATCTAAGGATGTCATCATCAATATTGACAATTCATTGGTGCTTTCCCATCTTGAATATTGTGTACAGTACCGGTCACCTTACTTGAAAATAGACGTAGTCAAGATGGAGAATATACAGCGTCAGGCTAACGTACCCTAAATGATTTCCGGACTGAGAAACAACTCCTATGAGAGCCGATTTAAAACTATCTGAAAAGAAAAGCGAAGGCTAAGGGGTGAGCTAATAAAGTATTCAAAATCATCAAAGGCTTTGATAAATCTAGGAAGCTACGTAAGGCTTTGTTCGTCTGATGTTACTCCTAGTAATGGAGTCAAACTCGTGGACAATGTTTTACCTCGAATGAGAAAAAGTACTTTTTATTCCAAAAGATTGTCAACATACGGAATCAGTAGCATGAGTAGCCATCCATTGGACAGAAGTTATGTAAATTCATGTTCAATGTAAGATTATTTGGAGTATGCTTCACTTAAATGTAACCAAATCAATCAACACAATAAAGTAGTAGGCTTAAGAAAATCATTCGAAATAGGTTCATTGTAATTAGAGCCATTTCAGAATTTCCAGGTTGAGATTTTTTTATTTTTCCAAATGTTAACGGTTTAGAAAGTGTATCATTATTTGTTGGTTGAACATTTGCGCAGTGGCAATATCGTAAGTAATGAGGTTATGAGGTGCTGCTACTGCGGCAGGGGCTTGACAATTGAGACGTTAAATTTTAGTGCCTCATGAGGATACTCTAGTGTTTTGGAATATCCAAGTCTGATCCAATCTTCTCGTGGTGACCTCGTTAGTACACTCTTAGGTGAGGAACAGAAGTGGAAAGTGTTGCGCAATTTCCCCATTTTTCTTTAACAAAAAAATACTTGAGGTGCGATGAGGTTTTGTTTTTTGGACAATGTGAGAGCTCTGCTGCTTCTGGGGAAAATGCACAGGAGTTGTCCTCTGCCAGTGGCCTGTCAAGAGTGGGGCACTTAAAGGCTAAATAGCGGCACTGGAGTCCATCAGCTATGCTGGAGAGTTAAAGGGACATGCGATTAAGCGTGATGACTGAATGCTAAATAAAAGGAGAGAGCTTCTGGGGAAATTTTCAAGTATTAGTTTGGATGTGCTGAGCATAAAGAAACCCATACCCTTGGGTAGGGCGTATGGGGTAAAAATGGAAATGATTAATGCAAGCTATGGGAGGGCGTGGAAAAGAAGAATAGTATGGACAGAGATAATTGAAGTATTATCTGGGCAGGGTTATAGAAGGATGTGCATTGTGCAATTCCGCCATCACCAAGAGTATAAGAAGATGTTACAAAGCATGGATGGAAGTGATAGAGAATAGCATGTATAAAGGGAAATACTGGAATTGTACAGTATGCATGATTATGTGTATCTGCGCCAATGAATTTGAAGACTGTGCGTGGTAAGGGTGATATGAAGCGTTTCTGGAGAAATTTGAATAACTTAATAAATGGGTTTGAGAAGGAAAGGTGGTTATAATGGGTGATATGAATGCAAATGTGGGGCGTGATGAAATTGGCGAGATAGTTAGTAATGGGGAATGCCTGGAGTAAATGAAAATGAAGTTATCTTGTGGCTGTCTATGCTGAGAAAGGTTTATTCCTTGCAAACATCTTTTTTCAGCACAAGATGATCCATAAATATATATGGATGAGAAACGTTGGGAAGGAAGACCAAAAGGGTTTGATTGATTATGTGACAGTGGATGAAAGGATGCGAAGGTGTGGAGCTGTAAAAGAATCCTTCGAAGATTCTGACCATTTTGTAGTTTGTGTGGAGGTGAGGATCAAAAACGAGTTGAGGTATGGTATAATATCTCGAACCTGACGTTTCTTTGTATTCTACAGGTTTTGATGAGCTAATCTCTCTCTATATCTTTCTCACCTTGATTATGTTTCTTGCTTGTTTTCTTGCGATCTTTGAGTAGCATTTCTAACTCTATACTTTCCACCCTAGATGTTCTCGTTCCCGTAGTTTCTCGAGATCTTTGAATTTTCATTCTTTCCAATCTTGATTTTCTTGATTTTCTTTTGATCTTTGAGTAGTATTTCTTTACCACTATCTAATCTCGATGCCCTTTCTTGTCTCATTTTCTCTCTCCTCTCCTTCTTTTAGCACTTTTTTCCTTTGGTTGCATAAGATCTCTTCTTTGAGGCATTTTCAAACATATTTTCTAGGAAAAAAGTTTTGAAATAAACTTCGACTGAAAAGAGAAGCGGATATACAGTTATTCTATTGAAAGATATGTGATCAACTTAATGACTACACTACCACACTTATATTACACCACCAACACTCCCAACTACTACATGATATCATCGTGCAGCGCCACCACATCATACTAAAACGCTTAAGTCTCATATCATACTGATTCATATTATGTTACACACCATCATACTACACCACCACTCCATCACACTATTAATCACGCCATTATATTTTCTAAACCATTACATCACATCTCCACACCATCATATTTCACCAGCACACTACATCATATACTACGCCATCACTTCATCCATAATAATATACCAGCACACCATTATACTTCACTACCACACCACCAATCCTTCTTCATCACATCACAACATTCACCAACACACAATCACACTATATCACCATTCTATGATACTACCTCACAGAGCCATCACACTACACTACCATACCGTCATACTACACCACCGCCCCACCCATTTTACTTAACCACCACATCACCATGCTACACCGCCACACCATCAGCGATACTTTACACAACCACTCCTGCACCATCATACTACAGCACCACACCACCCATCAAAATACAGCACCACACCATGAATCATACTACGGCACCACACCATGCATCATACTACAACATGCCACCCATCAAGCTACAGCACCACACCATGCATCACACTACAACACGACACCACCCGTCAAACCACACTACCACACCATGCATAATACTAAAACATCACACTATACATCATACTACAGTACCACACCACACGTCAAACTACAGCACCACACCATGCATCACACTACAGCACCACACCACCCGTCATACTACAGCACCACACCATGCATCATACTACAATACCACACCACCCGTCATACTACAGCACCACACCATGCATCACACTACAACACCACACCACCCGTCATACTACAGCACCACACCATGCATCACACTACAGCACCACACCACCCGTCATACTACAGCACCACACCATGCATCACACTACAGCACCACACCACCCGTCATACTACAGCACCACACCATGCATCGCACCACACCATGCATCATACTACAGCACCACACCATGCATCATACTACAGCACCACACCACCCGTCATACTACAGCACCACACCATGCATCATACTACAGCACCACACCACCCGTCATACTACAGCACCACACCATGCATCACACTACAGCACCACACCACCCGTCATACTACAGCACCACACCATGCATCATACTACAGCACCACACCACCCGTCATACTACAGCACCACACCATGCATCACACTACAGCACCACACCACCCGTCATACTACAGCACCACACCATGCATCGCACCACACCATGCATCATACTACAATACCACACCACCCGTCATACTACAGCACCACACCATGCATCACACTACAACACCACACCACCCGTCATACTACAGCACCACACCATGCATCATACTACAACATACCACCCGTGAAACTACAGCATCACACTATGCATCACACTACAACACGACGCCACCGGTCAAACTACAGCACCACATCATGCATCATACTACAATACCACTTCATCATACTTCAACTATCACACCATCATAGGACACCACAACAGCAGCATAATACATCAACTCATACTGCAACAACACATATCATACTGTACTACCACTTCATGATAATCTACCATCTTTCCAGTATTTCATGCCACCACACCTTACGTAATACTACACCATCCTTCCTACTGCATCACTGGATATTATACTACACCAACACACCTAACATCATCACTACATCACACTTTCATATGACAATATCACCCACCATACTACACCACCAAAACAATCATACTACACTATCACGCTACCATACTATACCACCACACTACCACATGACATCATCGTGCCACCATCTTACTGCATCACGCTACCATACTATACCACCACACTACCACATGACATCATCGTGCCACCATCTTACTGCATCACGCTACCATACTATACCACCACACTACCACATGACATTATCGCACTAAACCATCATACTGCATCACGTTAAACATACTATACGACCACACTACCACATGACATCATCGTACCACCATCATACTGCATAACGCTACCATACTATACCACCACTCTACCACATGACATCATCGTACCACCATCATACTGCATCACGCTACCATACTATACCACCACACTACCACATGACATCATCGCACCAAACCATCATACTACATCACACTGTCATACTATGCCACCACACTACCACATGACATCACAACAGTAAATCCTCATACTGCAACACCATGCCATCATGCTACAACAAACTACCTGCATCACACCATCAAAGTACATTACTACGTCACACCATCATACTACAGCATCTCGCCATCGTGCTACATCAGCACATCATCATACCACACCACTCGAATACATTCATACCTCAATGCCACACCACACCATTTTACTGCAGCACTGCACTATCATACTGCAGCAACACACCATCACATCACACCAACAGCACCACACCATTGTACTATGTCACCAGACTACACATTCATACTACAGCAACGCACCATCATACTACAGAAACCACATCATACAATGATAACGTAGCACCACACCACATTTTTTAATTTGCAGCACCACAGCATCATACTATACCATCGTACTACAACCTTCTTGATACATATATTGCACCATACTACTATACATACCTCCATCATGTGGTAGCACCGCACCATCATATTGCACCAATGTACCGCAGCATCATACCACACCCCAAACTACACCATCACACCATCATCTTAAGGCACCACAACATACCATCATACCTCATCATCAGAACATCATACTGCACAACTACCCTACATCACACCGTATCCCTACACCACCACACCACCATACTACTTGACCAGGTTATCTATTACACCATCACACCATCATGCTATACCAGCACACCACTATACTTGAACAGTACAACATACCTCCCCCTGGGAACGTCATGGGTTTCTGATGGAGCGTTATAGCAAACTAGTCTCCAGTGGTGGTCTGAGGAGACAAGCCACCACCATATACAAAAACATTTGTAATTTTCTCAAAATAAAGATATTATACAATTTACCTTATGATTATGTACTTGATGATGTTCTTGTGTATAATGCCTATGTATTTTAGTAATGTTTCATCTATATTCGAAAGCGTATGAAGTATAAAATAAGATTCTCAATTCCTCTAGAAAAAGTAAACGCAATAACCGCAAGCCAACATTACTGTGTCATGGTAAAACAGCGGTAGCATGTTGTGGAGGCTAAGGGATGTGGTGAAGCAATATAGTGAGACAATGTGATAGTGAGGTAACAGTGCTAGACATGGCGAGACGATTGCTGGAAACACGTAGGCAGTTTTGGGAGAAGGGCCATCGAGACAGCACGCCAGAGAACATCGGAACTAGGATTCCCAGCAGACGACAGTCAGCGTCCCCTACTCATCACATTGTATAGAAAAGTTTTATTACAAGCATCAACCACCCCGGTGATCATTACCTAATTACTAATATCCCATTACCTTATTACTAGTTCTCCTTACCACATTGCTTCACAAGAAACAGCTGTATAAAAGGACCTATTGTTCTGCAAGTTCAAATTACTTTTAAGAATAAGCAAAAAGAACTAAACACGGTTTACTCGGCCTTGAAGCAAAGGATATTATAAAATGAAATAAAAACTAAAAAAGGTTAAGGAGGAACAAATTCTATAAAGAAAATAAAGCTGCCTTCTATTTATATTGACAAATGTGTTGGGTTGTCAGACGATTTTCTAATACCTGGCGATGGCAGCAGTCTTTTTACATAGAAGCAGATACTTGTTTGCTCTCGACAACGCCTCCCCCACAACTACAACATTTGTGTTCGTCAGCAGTATCCCCACAACACCAACATTTGTGCTCGTCAACACTACCAATCACAACAACATTTGTTCCTTTCAACACCAACCCTCACAATAACATTTGTGCTCGTCAACACTACCCCGCCACGCCAGCATTTGTGTTCGTCAACACTGCCCCCACAACACCAACATTTGTGCATAATTATGTTATCCCCTACGTTACCAACATTTGTGCCCGGTAACACTACACTCACGCTACCAACAACTGTGCTTGCCAACATTATCCCTCACACCACCAACATTTGCGCTCTTCAGCACTCTCCCCACAACTCCAACATTTGTTTTCGTCAACACTACCCTAACAACACCAACATTTGTGCTTGGCTAACCTTTACCTCAGAACACTAACATTTGTGCTCGTCAACACTACCCCCACAACAACAACATTTGTGCTCGTCAGTACTACCCCACAACTCCTACATTTGTGCTTGGTTACACTACCCCCCACATTACTAATATTCCGCTCCTCAACACTACCCACACAACACCAACGTTTGTGTTCCTCAACGCTACCCATCGCAACACCAACATGTGTCCTCGTCAGCACTACCTCCGATACAAATACAAACATTTGTGCTCGTTAGCAAAACCCCACAACACAAACATTTGTGCTCGACAACACAACCCCCTCATAACACCAACATTCGTGCTCGGCTATTTCACTACCAATCAACAACATTTTGTGCTCGGTTGCATTACCCTAACAACACCAACATTTGTGCTTGGTTACGCTACCCGCATAACACCAAAATTTGTGCTGGTCAACACTATCCCTCACAATAACATTTGTGCTCGTCAACACTACCCCAACAACACCAACATTTGTGCTCGTCAGCTCTATCCCCACAACACCAACATTTGTGCTCGTCTACACAATACCTCATAAAGCAAACATGTATGCTCGTCAACACTACTCCTCACAACATCAACATTTTTGCTCTTCAACACTACCCCAATAGCATAAACATTTCCGCTCCTCAGCACTACCCCCACCACACCAGTTTTTGTGTATATGACTATGCTTTCCCTCAGAACACCAACATTTGTGCTCGTCAACGCTACCCCTCAAAACACCAATTTTGCTCAGCTACGCTAATCCCACAACACCAACATTTGTGCTCAGCAACACTACCCCCAAAACAACAATATTTGTGCTCTTCAACATTACCCCTCACAACACCACCATTTGTGCTCGTCAACACTACCCCACACAGTAGCAACATTTATGCTCGTCAACACTACCCTCACCACACCAACATCTGTGCTCATCAACACTACCCCTCACAACACCAGTTTTTGCTCGTCATCACTATCTCAACAACACCAACATTTGTGCTCGGATACACTACCCCACAACAACAACATTTGTGCTCTTCAACACTATCCCTTACAGTACCAACATTTGTCTTCGTCAGTTTTACTCCCACAACACTAAAACTGTGCTCGTGAACACTACCCCTCACAATACCAACATTTTTGCTCGTAAACACTACCCCCATCACATCAGCATTTGCGCTCGTAAACACTAACCCCGCCACACCGACATTTGTGCTTGATTATATTACCTCCCACACCACTAACATTTATGCTCGTCAACACTACCCTCACAACACCAACATTTGTGCTCGTCAACACTACCCCCTCACAACACCAAAATATTTGCTTGTCAACACTACCCTAACAACACTAACATTTGTGCTCGGCAACACCACCCCCACAACAACATTTGTACTCTTCAACACTACCTCTCACAACAACAACATTTGTGCTCGTCAACACTACTCCTCAAAATAGCAACTTTTGTGCACGTAAACACTACCCCCACCACACCAACATTTGTGCCTGATTATATTACCACCCACACCACCAACATTTGTAATCGGTTACACTACGCCCACACTGCTGTAGTGCTCGTCAACTATACCCTCACGTCAACAACCTTTGTGCTCGTAAACACTACCCCCACCACACCAACATTTGTGTTTGGCTACACTTTACCTCAGACCACTAACATTATGGTCGTAAACACTACCCCTCACAACACAAACATTTTGCTCCTCGACACTAACCCCCAAAACACCAACGTTTGTGCTCGTCAACACTACCCCCACCACACCAATACTTGTGCTCCTCAACAATCCTGATACTTGTGCGTCTGTGTGACCTGTTACAAATTTGACCCTTGTGTGTGTGTGTGTGTGACCTCCTGTAAGAGCTTTGATCCTTGCGTGTCTTCAACTTCACGTAACAGTCCTGATCCTTGTGTGTCTGTGTGACCTACTGTGGCAATCCTGATCCTTATGTGTCTGCGTGACCTTCTTTACCGATCCTGACCTTTGTGTGTCTGTGTGACCTCCTGCAACAATTTTGATCCTTGCGTGTCTCTGTGACCTCCTGTTACAATCCTGACCCTTGTGTGTCTGTGTGGCCTCCTGCAACAATTTTGATCCTTGCGTGTCTCTGTAACCTCCTGCTACAATCCTGACCCTTGTGTGTCAGCGTTACCTCCTGTAACAATCCTGATCCTTTGTGTCAGTGTGACCTGTAACAATCCTGACTCTTTGTTTGTCTGTGCGACCCCCTGTAACACTCCTTACACTTTTGTGTTTGTATGACCTTCCGTCACAAGCTGACCTCTGTGTACACAGGCTGTGTGACCTCCCATCATGAGCATGATCTCTATATGGCTATTTGACCTCCTATTATGAACCTGACCTCCCCTTGCGGAAGGATTGCTAAGGTGACGTAGAAGTACTCCGTCACCTTAGCAATCCTTCCGCGATATGTTGAATTCCGGTAAAAGTTTCGGCGTGAAAAATAGTTTTTGATGAGTTTGATTTTAAACTCAAACTTTGTTAATGAAATTACTTCTTGCCACCAGATAAAACTGACGCTAGGTTTCAAAATACAGTGAAAGAAGTTGGCCAACCCTAACTCCAGCAGAGACTGAGAGGTGACTGTACTATCTACTGCACAATGAGCTCTTGTTTCCTGCTATCTTACTACCCATTTTAACATAACCCTTTTATAACAATATCTGATTAAACTCTTTCAGCAGGACGGTGTGACCATTGGCTTTGATGACCTGGCCTTAGATCTCGCCTCTACGGATCAGGTCGAGGGTTGCGACATTAGGTCCAAGGTGTCGTGACGTCATGCTAAAGGAATAAGTGTCCAGTCTTCATTCTTCTCCTCTGAAGCTGAGTATCAACCCCGTCCCTGGTCTGTCCTATAGCATCCCACCCTCCAGCACTAGTGCTAGCCTCGTCCTGGTTTGTCATCTAACATCCCACCCCCAGCATTAGTGCTAACTTTAACCTTTGTTTGTCCTATAGCACCCCACCTTCTAGCACTAGTGCTATCCTCGTTCCTGGTCTGTCCTATATCATCCTACTTTCTAGCATTAGTGCTAGCCTCGTCCCTGGTCTATCTTATGTATAGCATCCGACCCTCCAGCTCTAGTGCTAGCCTCGTCCCTGGTCTTTTCCCTTATAGCTCGTCGAACAGCAGCACAACACCTGAAGATTGTCAAGGGTTAAGAAAAGATTGAAACTCTGGTAGACAACAGTTCAAAAAGCTCAGGTTACACGCTACAGGTTCAAAGGCCGGGTGACAACTGCTCAACACAGTCCACTCCAGGACCAAACTCACCTTTTATGCACACCGTTGTCCGCTCAGTAGTCCGGTGGCAGCCAGTCGTAAGCCGCGATTCAGTGGCGTGACTGAAGACGTCGGTTGCACGTCATCGTGAGTCACTGAATCACCACGCCACCTGACATCGCTGGTACCCACCTCAGTTGCAGTTACGCAATACTCCTCCTTGATCTTAAAGCGGATCACCTCAATGAAAACGGTCCATCGGACGGCGTTCTCCAGATCTCCAGCGTGGCAGTCGTCGTTCTGGACTCTCCTCCTCATTATCGCTCGAACCTGCGGCTCCATACGTAGTGGAGTCGTTTCTAATGGCAGGTACACAAGTCATCAGATGTGTCGTCTTCTGCATCTTTCCCAGTAACCTCATCTCCAGCCGACTCCTCTACGACCGATGGTTGCGGCGTGACTAGCCGCAGATCACGCACGTGGCACGGCATTTCGTCGATCTCGACACTTTGGGTAGAGACGATCCTGGTCACCAATCCAATGCAGCTCAATACGTTTCATCTTATGCTGTGATGGCGGATCTACACTGTCACCGACTTTCGAGGTAATGCTGCACGTTCTCTTACCGATCATGCTTGCTTACACCGTCCATGTCGAGCAGCCTGACTTTCGATTTGCAGGAGCGGAGAAGGGTCGTCACCTCGTGGCATCACGTTGTAGCATTAGACAGCCTCTGCGCCGCTATTGTGCTCATCGACCGATAACATCGTTTCGATATCCCGTTGCCGGAAGGGACGTTCGCACAGCGATATATGACGCTTATCCCCAGCGGCTGGAGAACTCTCAGAACGTCGAACTGCGAAAACTGGTGGCGTTGTCGGTCAGTAGCTCGGTGCACCACGCTCATAAAACACCGACTCCAGCTTGTCAATGACACCAGTCGTGTCCTGACGTCTGCCTCCTCCAAGCGGCATATTGTGGTGGGCCACAGTCTATTAGTGCCAGATAGTGCTGGTCCTCGACGTAGGAGATGTCCATGCTGACTCTATTCCAACAATTTGAAACTCCTAATGTCCCTCTTTCCCACCTTACGGGCGCCGAGTCAATAGAATTGCACGCTTCGCACCCTTGCACTACGTTGCACATTTGCCGTCGAGTGATCGAAGGAAGAGCCTCCAACAGGAAATACAACGTGCGCTTAATGCCGGGATGCCCGCTAGTCCCGCGAATATTAGCAATCTCGGTCACGGCAGACACAGCCCCGCAGACCGACTGGATGCCTGCAGAAGACAACCACTTGTGCGGCACTATTGTCAGCGCGCCAGCCTTGTTCTCAGCGGAAGAGACTTATTTGAACTTGAGCTGCAAATCGTACTCACATATAACTTTTTATCGTCTCCAGGCGCCGGCGGATAGGCATCTCGCTGGCAGCTTTCGTTTTCAGACGCGCCTTCCCAGACAGTGCGTCCATCAACCAGTAGTGCACGGTCTTTGGATCAGTCATCAACAACAGCCTCTTCATTTTCCAGGCGACCGCGAAGCTTACTCCCCGAAGCACGGCATCCAGTTCGGCGAGATTAATGTGCGAGCATCGTTCTGCCGTAGCCAGCAGACGTCCTCAACGATGTTGCCGTTCACCTTCACGGCCGCTATCGCAAGAGAACTGGCGTCCGCCCATATGACGGCCTTGTCGCCATCCACATCCCACCGACCTTTAGCTGGATCCGAACTTTTCACACGCTGTAGGTTCTAGGCGAGCATTGAGTGTCCCAGGAAGTGGTGACCGCGTTTGCTCTTATTTTCAGGTAGGAGGCCGCCGCACGCAGCCAGCCACAAACAAGTGGTTCGTGAGGCGCTCACACAGGAAGAACACTACTCGTCTTGTCAAATTCTCCTGCATCGCACCAACATCATTGTCTCGCTTCTAAAAAAAAGCCGCGCCGTTCCACCCAGACTCGTATGCCCAACACCCGAGCTCCTTCGGAAATTCCCTCAGTGGGCTTGCAGACCAAGCTGTGATAACCGTGGTGGTTTTCAACATCCCTCACAAGCGCCCCCTTCTCGTCCACCAGAATGTCATCCAAGTACGAAAAAGTTGCACGACTGATCCTCTCGTCCCAGCTCAATACAGTACTCAGAACCTTCTTTATTACCGTAGGCGCGATGCTCAGTCCATAGACCAGCCGAGTCAAACAGTACTACCGTCCCTGAAATAACACCGCCTGATACGGCCACAGAGAGTGGCCCACATGGATCTGCAGGTAGGCTTTAAGCAGGTCGACAAGAGCAATCTTCTGCCGACGTCGGCGCCACTCCCTAATCTTCTCGCCGCAGACGTCTGCGTTGGCCGTATGCGGACTAAGATGAGAGTTCAGCTCAAGTCGAGCACCGGGCGCACCTTCCCTTTATTCTCTTGAACAACGGCCATCAGCGGGATCGTCCCCTTCGCTGTTTCGTGACGCATCTCGTCGCGTGGAGCTAGCTTTCCACAACCCATTGCGACAGCTCGCATTCGTACTCCGGAGTAGTGTTCAACAGACGTGACGGTTCCGTACCGTCACACCACTTCCACAGAACTGTCCACTTTCTCGCTGCTGCATCATAGGTCACAGTGAAATTCTCATCAAATATCGGGGCCTGTTGCTACAGTCGCTACTGCTGAAGATGACTCGTCAACACCAAACTGCACGTCGTTCGGCGTGCGCACAGTCACACTACGGAAAACGTTAACGCCATTCATGCCGAGGACGAAGTTTAGGTTCGGCGGCTTAGCGACTACCACCAGCACCTCAACTGGTGACGCAACTCCCCACGGCAGCTGCGCGCGCACCACACCCGTTCCCTTGCACAAGTACCGTTCATCGCTCACCGTCATCATACAGATATTCTGCTTCGTCCAACGGGAGTACATGGAGACGTGCGCGATGCTCTTCGTACAGCCGGTGTCCACCAGGGCGTCGCAGCTCACCCGGTCCACGATCAACCGAACCGCAGGAAGAGTGCCTGCTACTAACGAGCCGGAGAGGAGGTTGGCTGGCCCAACTTCTCTTAATCCGTTTCCCGGTTCCAGGGCACGACGAAGCGATATATCCTCGGCAGTCACAGCAAAAGCAGAGTGTATTACCAAGTCCACCTCGGCGTCCGTCTCGTCCAACTAAACAGTCACGGGCGTAATGATTGGGTTGACCACAGTCACGGCAGGTTACAACGGTTGCCTCGACCTGTTCACCAGCACGAGAGCGGCTCAGGATCTATACGTGAACCAGGCCGTAGGCTGTGGCAGGCAGCGTCAGGTAGGCCTGCCACAAAAGCACAGGCCAGGCCGGTATCAAGCATGCCTCCAAACAGCGCTGCCAGACGACGCAAGTCTACCGTTTCACCATCATCCAGCTTACGATTGGTGAACTGCTCGTAAGCGTAGAACCGATCAGACGCAAATACGGAAACAAGAGCTTCCTTGATTCTTTCGTATACCAGCTTGTTGGCATTGTTCAGCTGCTGGTAGACAGCAAACACACCGCCGGTGAGCCGCAGTGGTATGATGTTGAGCCGGACAAAGCTTCGCAGCAGACATACCAGCTCGAACTTATCCAGCCATTCAGTCACGTTATGTGACGATCCGTCGAACTCTGGGATCAGCCGGACATCCATCACCAGATCGCTCACTCTAATCGCCTGGGCACCGGCCTTCCCAACGGAAGAAATATCTAGATAGCTTGTAGATAGTAGAACAGCAGCACAGCACCTGAAGAGGGTGAAGAAAGCTGGAACTATGACAGGCAACATTTGTTCAAGAAGCTCAGGTTACATGTTATACGATCAAAGGCCGGGTGACAACTGCTCAATGCAGTCCACGCCATTAATAAAATCACCTCCCACCCATACCCTGGGCCGCTCTGTAGTCCGGCGGCGGCCAATCCTAAGCCGTGATTCAGTGGCATGACTGATGACGTCGGTTACACGTCATCGTGAGTCACTGAATCACTGCGTCACCTGACATCGTGCCTACCTAACTGAATTATAGCTATACAACACCACTAACACCCCACCCTCCAGCATTAGTGCTAGCCTCGTACCTGGTCTGCCTTATAGAATCCCACCCTCCAGCAATAGTACTAACATCGTCCCTGGAATGTACATTAACATCCCACCCTCTCTGCCCTAAATCACCATTATCACCATTACACCTGTGACAACTGCCCTGCATCACCATCATCACCATTATCCCTGTGACAACTGTCTTCCATCACCATCATCACTATATCTCTGTGAGAACTTCCTTACATCACCATCATCACTATATCTCTGTGAGAACTTCCTTACATCACCATCATCACCATTACTCCTGCGACAACCGCCCTGCTTCATTATCATCATCATGGATCAAAGTTTTTAAACACAGTTACAACCACCACCATCACCATATCAGGAGCAACACTTGCACATCATCATCATCACCATAACTCACAGCCGATCTTTTTCCAGCACATTTGGTCTGGTGCTTATCCCACTGCTACTGTCCTGCTCTCTCTCTCTCTCTCTCTCTCTCTCTCTCTCTCTCTCTCTCTCTCTCTCTCTCTCTCTCTCTCTCTCTCTCTCTCTCTCTCTCTCTCTCTCTCTCTCTCTCTCTCTCTCTCTCTCTCATTAGGTGGTCATAGGAGAGAAAAAGACAAGGGAAGGGATAGTTTGAAATGGAAGAGATGATAATAGTGTGTACGTGCGTATAGTGTAAGTTTTTCATGCACGTTGGGGATTTTCTGGGAGCGTATCCTTGGTGCCGTATTCATATGCCCTCAGCAGGTTGGGAGCGTGCATGTATTTCAGTTGCATTATTCGTAAGAAATTTACGAAGCTCAGTTACACATTGTTCCTTTCATGCATCGATAGATGACTGGAGCCTCCTTGAGCGCTGAGTCTTTGAGTGTTCCGTGTTTCAACTGTTGTTGAGTTCGTGGATTTAGCTATTTTGTCTCGTCTTCATACTCTGCCATGCTTTCTAGACTGATCCTCTTAGGATTAATCCAGATGGTTTGATATTTAATTGTTCGTGTCCTCCTATGCTGTTTTCAATGTAAAGCTATATTTTATGCACTTTGAACTTCATCATGCATGATATAGACAAGAGGAACATTGATACAGGTGAGTAGGGGTAATTTTTGATGCCAAGGAAGGTGCCACAATCTGTACTGACTGGCCCGGGCCTCCTCTCCTTGTATATATCTGTTGTTGATACGATCTACTATCAAGCCCTCTGTTATTACGTTGTGACTCACGATTCTACAGCTGTTCTTGTGCGCTCTCATGTTACACCCCTATGGTTATATAATTAAGTTTTGTTTTTACTAACATCAATATAGGAAAAATGTTTATGTTTGTTTACACACACACACACACACACACACACACGCACACACACATATATATATACATATATATATATATATATATATATATATATATATATATATATATATATATATATATATATATATATATATATATATATATATATATATATATATATATATATATATATATATATATATATATATATATATATATATATTATTATTATTATACTTTGTCGCTGTCTCCCGCGTTTGCGAGGTAGCGCAAGGAAACAGACGAAAGAAATGGCCCAACCCACCCCCATACACATGTATATACATACGTCCACACACGCAAATATACATACCTACACAGCTTTCCATGGTTTACCCGAGTCGCTTCACATGCCTTGATTCAATCCACTGACAGCACGTCAACCCCGGTATACCACATCGCTACAATTCACTCTATTCCTTGCCCTCCTTTCACCCTCCTGCATGTTCAGGCCCCGATCACACAAAATCTTTTTCACTCCATCTTTCCACCTCCAATTTGGTCTCCCTCTTCTCCTCGTTCCCTCCACCTCCGACACATATATCCTCTTGGTCAATCTTTCCTCACTCATTCTCTCCATGTGCCCAAACCAGTTCAAAACACCCTCTTCTGCTCTCTCAACCACGCTATTTTTATTTCCACACATCTCTCTTACCCTTACGTTACTCACTCGATCAAACCACCTCACACCACACATTGTCCTCAAACATCTCATTTCCAGCACATCCATCCTCCTGCGCACAACTCTATCCATAGCCCACGCCTCGCAACCATACAACATTGTTGGAACCACTATTCCTTCAAACATACCCATTTTTGCTTTCCGAGATAATGTTCTCGACTTCCACACATTCTTCAAGGCCCCAAGAATTTTCGCCCCCTCCCCCACCCTATGATCCACTTCCGCTTCCATGGTTCCATCCGCTGCCAGATCCACTCCCAGATATCTAAAACACTTCACTTCCTCCAGTTTTTCTCCATTCAAACTCACATCCCAATTGACTTGACCCTCAACCCTACTGTACCTAATAACCTTGCTCTTTTTCACATTTACTCTTAACTTTCTTCTTCCACACACTTTACCAAACTCAGTCACCAGCTTCTGCAGTTTCTCACATGAATCAGCCACCAGCGCTGTATCATCAGCGAACAACAACTGACTTACTTCCCAAGCTCTCTCATCCCCAACAGACTTCATACTTGCCTCTCTTTCCAAAACTCTTGCATTTACCTCCCTAACAACCCCATCCATAAACAAATTAAACAACCATGGAGACATCACACACCCCTGCCGCAAACCTACATTCACTGAGAACCAATCACTTTCCTCTTTTCCTACACGTACACATGCCTTACATCCTCGATAAAAACTTTTCACTGCTTCTAACAACTTGCCTCCCACACCATATATTCTTAATACCTTCCACAGAGCATCTCTATCAACTCTATCATATGCCTTCTCCAGATCCATAAATGCTACATACAAATCCATTTGCTTTTCTAAGTATTTCTCACATACATTCTTCAAAGCAAACACCTGATCCACACATCCTCTACCACTTCTGAAACCACACTGCTCTTCCCCAATCTGATGCTCTGTACAAGCCTTCACCCTCTCAATCAATACCCTCCCATATAATTTACCAAGAATACTCAACAAACTTATACCTATGTAATTTGAGCACTCACTCTTATCCCCTTTGCCTTTGTACAATGGCACTATGCACGCATTCCGCCAATCCTCAGGCACCTCACCATGAGTCATACATACATTAAATAACCTTACCAACCAGTCCACAATACAGTCACCCCCTTTTTTAATAAATTCCACTGCAATACCATCCAAACCTGCTGCCTTGCCGGCTTTCATCTTCCGCAAAGCTTTCACTACCTCTTCTCTGTTTACCAAATCATTTTCCCTAACCCTCTCACTTTGCACACCACCTCGACCAAAACACCCTATATCTGCCACTCTATCATCAAACACATTCAACAAACCTTCAAAATACTCACTCCATCTCCTTCTCACATCACCACTACTTGTTATCACCTCCCCATTTGCGCCCTTCACTGAAGTTCCCATTTGCTCCCTTGTCTTACGCACTTTATTTACCTCCTTCCAGAACATCTTTTTATTCTCCCTAAAATTTAATGATACTCTCTCACCCCAACTCTCATTTGCCCCTTTTTTTCACCTCTTGCACCTTTCTCTTGACCTCCTGTCTCTTTCTTTTATACATCTCCCACTCAATTGCATTTTTTCCCTGCAAAAATCGTCCAAATGCCTCTCTCTTCTCTTTCACTAATACTCTTACTTCTTCATCCCACCACTCACTACCCTTTCTAATCAACCCACCTCCCACTCTTCTCATGCCACAAGCATCTTTTGCGCAATCCATCACTGATTCCCTAAATACATCCCATTCCTCCCCCACTCTCCTTACTTCCATTGTTCTTACCTTTTTCCATTCTGTACTCAGTCTCTCCTGGTACTTCCTCACACAAGTCTCCTTCCCAAGTTCACTTACTCTCACCACCCACTTCACCCCAACATTCACTCTTCTTTTCTGAAAACCCATACAAATCTTCACCTTAGCCTCCACAAGATAATGATCAGACATCCCTCCAGTTGCACCTCTCAGCACATTAATATTTAAAAGTTTCTCTTTCGCGCGCCTGTCAATTAACACGTAATCCAATAACGCTCTCTGGCCATCTCTCCTACTTACATAAGTATACTTATGTATATCTCGCTTTTTAAACCAGGTATTCCCAATCATCAGTCCTTTTTCAGCACATAAATCTACAAGCTCTTCACCATTTCCATTTACAACACTGAACACCCCATGTATACCAATTATTCCCTCAACTGCCACATTACTCCCCTTTGCATTCAAATCACCCATCACTATAACCCGGTCTCGTGCATCAAAACCACTAACACACTCATTCAGCTGCTCCCAAAACACTTGCCTCTCATGATCTTTCTTCTCATGCCCAGGTGCATATGCACCAATAATCACCCATCTCTCTCCATCAACTCTCAGTTTTACCCATATTAATCGAGAATTTACTTTCTTACATTCTATCACATACTCCCACAACTCCTGTTTCAGGAGTACTGCTACTCCTTCCCTTGCTCCTTTCCTCTCACTAACCCCTGACTTTACTCCCAAGACATTCCCAAACCACTCTTCCCCTTTACCCTTGAGCTTCGTTTCACTCAGAGCCAAAACATCCAGGTTCCTTTCCTCAAACATGCTACCTATATCTCCTTTTTCACATCTTGGTTACATCCACACACATTTAGGCACCCCAATCTGAGCCTTCGAGGAGGATGAGCACTCCCCGCGTGACTCCTTCTTCTGTTTCCCATTTTAGAAAATTAAAAAAAAAAAAATACAAGGAGGGAAGGATTTCTGGCCCCCCGCTCCCGACCCCTCTAGTCGCTTTCTACGACACGCGAGGAATGCGTGGGAAGTATTCTTTCACCCCTATCCCCAGGGATAATATATATATATATATATATATATATATATATATATATATATATATATATATATATATATATATATTTTTTTTTTTTTTTTTTTTATACTTTGTCGCTGTCTCCCGCGTTTGCGAGGTAGCGCAAGGAAACAGACGAAAGAAATGGCCCAACCCTCCCCATACACATGTACATACACACGTCCACACACGCAAATATACATACCTACACAGCTTTCCATGGTTTACCCCGGACGCTTCACATGCCTTGATTCAATCCACTGACAGCACGTCAACCCCTGTATACCACATCGCTCCAATTCACTCTATTCCTTGCCCTCCTTTCACCCTCCTGCATGTTCAGGCCCCGATCACACAAAATCCTTTTCACTCCATCTTTCCACCTCCAATTTGGTCTCCCTCTTCTCCTCGTTCCCTCCACCTCCGACACATATATCCTCTTGGTCAATCTTTCCTCACTCATTCTCTCCATGTGCCCAAACCATTTCAAAACACCCTCTTCTGCTCTCTCAACCACGCTCTTTTTATTTCCACACATCTCTCTTACCCTTACGTTACTTACTCGATCAAACCACCTCACACCACACATTGTCCTCAAACATCTCATTTCCAGCACATCCATCCTCCTGCGCACAACTCTATCCATAGCCCACGCCTCGCAACCATACAACATTGTTGGAACTACTATTCCTTCAAACATACCCATTTTTGCTTTCCGGGATAATGTTCTCGACTTCCACACATTTTTCAAGGCTCCCAAAGTTTTCGCCCCCTCCCCCACCCTATGATCCACTTCCGCTTCCATGGTTCCATCCGCTGACAGATCCACTCCCAGATATCTAAAACACTTCACTTCCTCCAGTTTTTCTCCATTCAAACTCACCTCCCAATTGACTTGACCCTCAACCCTACTGTACCTAATAACCTTGCTCTTATTCACATTTACTCTTAACTTTCTTCTTCCACACACTTTACCAAACTCAGTCACCAGCTTCTGCAGTTTCTCACATGAATCCGCCACCAGTGCTGTATCATCAGCGAACAACAACTGACTCACTTCCCAAGCTCTCTCATCCCCAACAGACTTCATACTTGCCCCTCTTTCCAAGACTCTTGCATTTACCTCCCTAACAACCCCATCCATAAACAAATTAAACAACCATGGAGACATCACACACCCCTGCCGCAAACCTACATTCACTGAGAACCAATCACTTTCCTCTCTTCCTACACGTACACATGCCTTACATCCTCGATAAAAACCTTTCACTGCTTCTAACAACTTGCCTCCCACACCATATATTCTTAATACCTTCCACAGAGCATCTCTATCAACTCTATCATATGCCTTCTCCAGATCCATAAATGCTACATACAAATCCATTTGCTTTTCTAAGTATTTCTCACATACATTCTTCAAAGCAAACACCTGATCCACACATCCTCTACCACTTCTGAAACCACACTGCTCTTCCCCAATCTGATGCTCTGTACATGCCTTCACCCTCTCAATCAATACCCTCCCATATAATTTACCAGGAATACTCAACAAACTTATACCTCTGTAATTTGAGCACTCACTCTTATCCCCTTTGCCTTTGTACAATGGCACTAAGCACGCATTCCGCCAATCCTCAGGCACCTCACCATGAGTCATACATACATTAAATAACCTTACCAACCAGTCAACAATACAGTCACCCCCTTTTTTAATAAATTCCACTGCAATACCATCCAAACCTGCTGCCTTGCCGGCTTTCATCTTCCGCAAAGCTTTTACTACCTCTTCTCTGTTTACCAAATCATTTTCCCTAACCCTCTCACTTTGCACACCACCTCGACCCAAACACCCTATATCTGCCACTCTGTCATCAGACACATTCAACAAACCTTCAAAATACTCATTCCATCTCCTTCTCACATCACCACTACTTGTTATCACCTCCCCATTTTTGCCCTTCACTGAAGTTCCCATTTGCTCCCTTGTCTTACGCACCCTATTTACCTCCTTCCAGAACATCTTTTTATTCTCCCTAAAATTTACTGATAGTCTCTCACCCCAACTCTCATTTGCCCTTTTTTTCACCTCTTGCACCTCTCTCTTGACCTCCTGTCTCTTCCATTGTGAGAACAATGGAAGTAAGGGGAGTGGGGGAGGAATGTGATGTATTTAGGGAATCAGTGATGGATTGCGCAAAAGATGCTTGTGGCATGAGAAGAGTGGGAGGTGGGCTGTTTAGAAAGGGTAGTGAGTGGTGGGATGAAGAAGTAAGAGTATTAGTGAAAGAGAGGAGAGAGGCATTTGGACGATTTTTGCAGGGAAAAAATGCAATTGAGTGGGAAATATATATATATATATATATATATATATATATATATATATATATATATATATATATATATATATATACATACATACATACGCACATATACACACACACACACACATACATATATATGCATATGAAAAATGTAAGAAACAATTTAGAAAACTGAAACTTCTAGCTTGAAATGAAATGAAAAAATGAATGTTACATATACATATATATATTATTTCATCATACATCGGTAAAATATTGCTTGATAACACGGCGATGAATGATCCTAACATGTAATGTTAGATGAAAATAAGATATCACAACTAACGTTGTGTTAATATACTCTGCTTACCTCACAAACGCTGGGTAAGTGGCGGGTAGGAATGTAACAATTAGCATGCCAAGGATTCCACGCGCATTCCGTGAGTTACCAGGGAGAGGAAAGCGCTGGAACAACAGCCATCCAGAACATCACTCCCCCTCAACCTTGTCAACTGTCACCTGCCACCAGGAGGTATTTAGCCACAGTTTAATGCGTGAGATATAAAGAGGATCACAACCGATAAGAATAACATGAAAGACATTTCAATAAACACACCCAAAGCGGAGTTTGTAGGAACATTTCACTTATTCACCCAAATCCAGCCTAACTTCCTCTTGCTTTCCTAAATGCGTGAGGAAAGAGTAACATTTTGTCTGGCTTTCTCCATGCTTTGGATGATCTGCATAGGGGTGACTGAATCCGTCCTAGCAGGTAACGCATCGATCTGTTTAGCACAAAGACAAGAAAGTTTCCAAAGATCTGACAGGAGCAAACTTGTATATTGTCAATTTGCGATAATTGATTTTCCAACTGTAGTATGTATTGATGTGTGAGTAGACAGGCTTTCTTTCTCGTTTTCTTTCTTTGGTATTGGAAGGGTTTGTTGTAGTTGTCCAGTGGAATACCACATCAGTGTTTATCATTTTCACGCCTTCAGCTTTTTGCCAATTTTACTCAGTACCTCACCCACGCGAGGACTGTGGACGTTCAGTCTAGAAATACACTTAGAAATACACTTTCTCCATTTAACACATAACATTTCACAAAACGTAACTCATACAGCTCGTTTTTCCAAACTCAAGGCATTCCTGCAGTAAGCGGTGAGCGTTACGTGCTAGCAGTACAGTTTGGCAAAATCGAAGACGGTCATAAGTATTTTCTCTCTCTCTCTCTCTCTCTCTCTCTCTCTCTCTCTCTCTCTCTCTCTCTCTCTCTCTCTCTCTCTCTCTCTCTCTCTCTCTCTCTCTCTCTCTCTCTCCGTTTTAAGGACTAGTTTATGCTCCATCAAATCATTCGGAGCAGAAATAAACTCGACAAGCTTAGGAAGTTAGACAGTCCCAAATACTGAAAAAAGAACAATATAATACAATCAAAAGATACGTAAAAGGCCTCATCAAACAAGCCGAGAGGATACGAAGTGAGTATTGCAAGACAGCAATGGAAATCCTAAATTTCTTATTGTAGATATATCAGTAATAAGAAACATATAAGGCAAGAACTGGTAAAATAGGGTTTCCCTTATTTGCCATTTTTTGGCCCTCCCAAATTTCATTTTTTGTTTATATTTCCGTGTTTACTCTTCTCTTTTTGTGTTTACAGTCGAGTGTTGACCGGTGTTTCTGGTGTTGCTGGACCACTGGCTTATCTCACGAAGGCTGGTTGGACAGTATTGTGCGCCCAACTGAGAGGTGACCGCAGGAGAATTCACCCAGCTTGGTACGTCAGGCCGGCCTTACTTTGGGGCGCTTTTCTGTCTGATCAACTGCCTCGTATTTTTTTCTTCAGAGAAGAGGTAAGTGTTGAAAGTATTTTTGTGTGGAGTGGTGCGCCAACCCAGAGTCTGGGACCAAGCCCCACTGGTATGGATTCTTGTAAGCCAACCACTACTCCCGTACGGTGTAGTGGTGTTAGTAGACCCATGCTGGACATAAAGTCCAAAAATGGAGAATTTGTCATGTTACTTGCGACCGGTTTAACAACTCTAGCTTCCCCCTACCTCATTCCTCATCAAGAAAGTGATTGGCAGCCAGGCTAATGCTGTTGAAATGGTAAGAAAACTGGTTTGTGGTGACCTTCTTGTCAAAGTTAAGTCATCAAATCAAGTTGCAGACTTACCGAAGCTGAGAAAGTTCCATTCTTACGATGTCGTGGCTTCCATTCCGGTGATCATCAATTCATGCAGAGGAGTAATCTTTTGTCCTGATGTCATGGGCATGAGTGAGGACGACATAGTGAAGGAACCTACGGACGAGGAAGTGATTGCTGCTAGATTTATTACGAAACTTATTGACGTTGAGCGACGCAGAACCTCCCTGATCACTCTAACATTCGGAAAGTCCAAATTGCCAAAGGATATTGCCGTAGGTTATATTAAGGTAGCTATGAGACCTTACATACCAAAGCCCTTGCGATTTTTCAATGACAAAGATGTGATCATGGTGAAAAGTTTTGTACTCTCTCATCTCGATGTGAAAAGTGTGCCAGCGAGGACCATAATGCTGACAATTGTACGACCAAGATGGTACTATGCCTTAACTGTGATGGCAACCACCCACACTCGAACAGAGAATGTCCTTGGTACAAGTTTGAGAACGAAGTCTGCACAGTTAAGGCAAAGGAAAATATTTCATGTGGTGAATCAAGGGAGAGGGTGAAGGAGAATCACGAGACTCCCAAACATAATGAGTCTTATGCTATGGCATTGAAATGTAAGCCGGTCTTGGCCACAATTGCCACGCCGACAACGCGAACTTATAAACCACACTCCACTGCTCCAGACAAACCCATAACGACTCTGACGAACCCATAACGACTCTGACACTGACTCTGACGATACTACCGACAAAGACTCATACTCAAAAGCCACCTGCTCTGTTCACCCCAAAAATGAGAAAAAGGACAAGACAAATTTAGTAAAACTTTCTAAAGAAACTATGTCGCATGTCGTCGTTCCTGTGGCTCCAGTGAGGAAGTCTTCCTCAACGAAGTCTTCCTCGGTGGAATCAATGGACGACAATCCCGTTTCCACTCTCAGGAGCCGATCCCGTTCCCTCTTCGACTCGCCCGAGCCCCCCCCACCAAAGGCCCACAAAGCTGGCCGGCTAAAGAAATCTTAAGCCAACGCATTCAGTATCATTCAGTGGAATTGTGGATGTCTTAGGAATAAGCAAGCACAATTGTCACTGTTGCTTGCATTGAATAGGCCATCCCTTATTTGTCTACGAGAGAACAATCTGAACAGCACAGACGAAGATTGTGCTGTTTTAGGTAACTATCGTCCGTATAGAAGAGACGCAGATCATGGGATAGCCATTTATGGACACCAAAGCTTACCCCTGTATACAGGAGTGACTTTAAATTCTACTCTAGAAGCTGTCGCATGTAGAGTAAGATTTAATAGAACGTACCTGGCCATTAGTTCAATTTACTGTCCCGGTTCCAGTGCACTTGATGACAATGAGTTCACATTACTTTTTAGTCAATTACCCCACACAAAACTAATTCTTGGACACTTAAATGCTCATAATCATCTGTGGGGGAGTATACGGGCAGACCCTCGTGGGAAACAAATGGTATTTTATATCATCAGTTCTAATATTGTTCTTCTGAACGATGGTAGTGGAACTTGTGTAGCTGACCGGGCAGGAAACGTCTCAGCCATCGACCTATCTTTGTACAATGGCAGTTCACTGTTGCAGTCTCGAGCCAAAAAGTTCCGCCTTACTCTTCGACAATAAAGTAACGAGGTCACTTTATTCATTCTCTGTGATCCTGTGTGGTTCGACAGACGTTACGTCAAGTGCGAAATCAGGATCTCTTGATGTTGATGGCTCACATGCTTCACAAATTTCATCCTGTTCGTCCTTCGTCCACTGGTGATTCCAGAACGGGATATCCTTCTCCGTGAGGTGCCAGACACATAGCAGATGGTATATTTGGATAGCTACAGAGCCAATTTTTTCTTCTCTAGAGTACCTTGCCAGACTGAAGACATCATGCAGAAGAAACAGTCACGGAGTGATCTGTAGGCTCAGCTTTGAAGATTCATTGTACAATCACTGCAACTCATGTCCTACTCCCCATCCTGACAGTTTAAGTACGTACGTTTCCTGATGATCGGAGTTATGACACGTTTTTGTGATGCAGTCACTTCCCCACAAACATGAGGTTATTGAAACTCAACGCATTTACAATGCATCCTTGCTGACGTTTGTCAAATAAATCACTCAACAGTCAGTTACTCGAGGCCCTTTGCACAACCAGAGAATCATATTTCAGCAAGATGAGAGAAAACTAGAACACGGCAATAGAAGAAGCACCAAGTATTGTGTTGTATTGTATTTGAATAAAAGAAAATGATTTGCCCTCTGATGACAATATCTAAGCCAGCTCCAACTCGAATACAGACTTACGGATACGGAACAACTGCATGACAAGAGCACAACACGAAAAGAAACGATGGAGTGCGAAAAAGACTTTAGAAAATTAGTACAACACGTGTGCACTGGACGACTCCCCAGAAAGAAATGATAAGCAGTGATAATGCAATACCTGGATGCTGATTGCATCATCCACTTTCTGCAGTTAGTGTTGCCAGATCTTGTGTCAAAGTCGCACAACGCCAAAATTAGCGCCAGTCGTACATTTTGTGACCCACTCTGTAACTTCAAAACAAGAGCCATTTAACAAGTCAAGAGTCATATTCGTGTCCAGGGCCAGAAAATTAGTAAAGAGTAGCTACTTTTATTTCTGAAACATTTGGGTTGTTGAACAGTGCTAAGGACTGGGTACGCTTCCAAACAGTACACTTCAGAAAAATGGGTAGCTGGCCAAATGACGAGTGGGAAGTTTGGGATAAGGTTTGATGGGGAGCCAACAGTATTAAGGGAGACATGGGTACCTTTCCAAGCGATGGTTGGGAGTGTGAAGAAATGATAGATGAGGAATAGGCTATGTTGAGGAGGATTTGGCCATACAAAGAGAATAGATAGAGATGTTTAAGATAACATGACGTCAGCTGATGGTACTGCTGGGTTAGGACGAGATTGGACGGCTGCCGCTCTGCTTCTTTACATACACAACGCCCCTTTGGTACACTGCCATATCCCCTGTGCACACACACACACATAACACGTCTCCAATGAACATACACAAAACATTGGTTTTCCCGCACCATACCTTCGGTGTACACTACCATGATCCCAGTGTAGGTACCTCAGCCCCATAAGTACACCCACCACGATTCAAGTGTAACACCAGGCCCCCATTGTAGGTACACCAGTCGCCAGCATAGGTGCCCCACGTCCTCAATGTCGATGCACACGCCCCAGTGTATACACAACACACCTTAAGTGTACATATCGAACGCCTCTAGAGTAGGTATGACAGCCCATAGTGTACTGCCACCATGCACCCAGTGTAAGTACACCAGTGCTCAGTGTCCACAATCCTAAGTATAGGCAAACCAGCCCACAATGTATACCCGCCACACCCTAAATGTAAAGACATCAAGCTTCAGTGTACTATCCGTAAATAAATACATGTAACGCCGATAATAAAAGTACTATCGCTCCAGTGTACACATACCACACCCCTAATGTACACATATACCACTCCTCAAATGTACACAAACAACGCCCCAAATATACATACACCAAGCCTCTTGTGTACAAACATGATGTCCCTAATGTATACAAATCACACACCCGGTGTATATACATAACATCCTTTATGTACATACTCCACTTTCCCAGTGTACACATACAACTTTCCTAGTCTACACCCAACCCCGTGTAAACTCACCAAGTACTCAGTGTACACAATCCAAGCTTCCAATGAACACACTACACGCCCGTACACCTAAATGTACACACGTCATGCCACTAGTGAAGACACTCCGCTCTTAATTTATACACACCATGACCCAGTGTGCGCACGCCACGCCCCAGTGTACACAAGCCATGCCCTTATGTAAGCACACTACGCCCCAGTGTACACACACTACATTCCCGGTGTACATATGCTCCGCCCCTAAAACACCATGCTTCCAGTGTACATACTCACCAGGCCCGCATTTCGTACGCAACTCTCTTATGGTATACATAGCCAAAACTTATTTTGAGATAAACACATACCACATCTATCGATGCACACACATACCGCCAATATGTGTGTACATATATACATATGTGTATATGTGCGCACGTGTCCTAGGGGTACACACGCCACAGCCCTGTACACAAGTTGTGCCCCCACTATACACGCAATACGCCCCCAGTGTTCACATACAAAGCTCCAATTGTACACACAACCCTGCCCTTAGTGTACATACGCTACACACTTAATGTAAAAACATACACTACACCTTCAGCATAAACACATATCACGCACCCAGTTGACATGTACTACTCCTCAAGCATTAACAAGTCAAACGCCTAATGTGCACACACCAAATCCTCATTGTACACACATCCCGAGTCCGTAAAGTAAACACACACCACGTCCTCCTTGTACACATACTATGCCCCTAGCTTGCACACACCATATACCAGGCTAAACAAAACATAACAAGTGTACAAACTCAGTACCCTATTGTATACACGTAGATTCCACTCCACCAGTGCTAACACGCCATAGCCCCTATTATCTACATTCCATGTCCTAGTGTACCCAATCCAAGCCCTCTGCCAGACACATGCCATGCATCCTTTTACACCATGCCCTCCCTGTGCACTACGCACTAAAATGTGCACCACACTCAGACAATGTGCATGACCCCCTCTACAGATTAAAAACTCCGTACCGCTAAATATACAAAGACCAATTTACTGCTGTGCAAAGGTTGAACTTCTCTAACGTGCGGTCCATAAAGCGAGTGTCCAAAGAAAAACTAAGACCTGATCTGCCACTACTGTATATGTGCCTCCTCTACCTAGCAAGAGTTCATACACTACAACCTTAGTCTCTTCATCACTAAGGTACGATCCCTCAGCATGAAGAACGACCCTTGATTGAGAAGGGTTCCATCCCTCAACTTGACAAACGACCCTTCATCACGAAAGTAAGATCCTTCAGAATGACGAACGAGCTTTCATCACGTGGTTAAGATCATTCAGTATGACGAACGATCCTTGATCACGAAAGTTAGACCCCTCAGAATGACGGACGAGCCTTGATCACTAAAGTACGATCCTTCAGCATGACGAACGACACCTGATTATGAAAATACGATCTTCAGCATGAATAACGACCCTTGATCGCGAAGACGCGATCCTTCAGGATGAAGAACAACCCTTGATCACGAAGATACGATCCTTCAGCATGATGAACAACCCTTGAGCACAACGGTACTACTCTTTGGTGTGATGGCGTAACCTTTTTAATGATCAGCTCGAAAGTCTGGCCATTATATCCAGAGGTCTTGCTACTGGGTGCAAGGGTTGTAAGTTCGCTCTCAAAGATCGTACCGTCATGTTTATGGGTTAGATGTGCAGGCATCAGTTCACCCCTTACGCCTATGAACACTTCGCAACCGTCACAAACTCTTGTGTATGCACAGAATAAAGGGGGAATGGAGAGAATAATAAAACTATCAACAAAATGGTATGAGGATAACTAGATTAATAGAAAATGATACTTAGTAGAGGGATCAATACATAGGTCGAGAGGTGATATAAACCAGCCGCCTCCATCAGCCGCACAACATTATATGGATTAAGCTATAGCCTACAAGACTGCTGACCTCCCACAAGACTGGTCACACACACAACTCCCTCTTTCTCTCCCATTATCCACCACATTATCCACCGGCTCTCTTCTTCTCCCTCCCATTTCCCACCACCTCCCTCTCTCTTTCGCTCATTGTCCACTCTCTTTCTCTCTTCCTCCCGTTACCCACTGTTTCTCTCCCTCTCCCATACTTTGCTCGCGACCTTTCTCCCTGTCCCACAAATCGTCCAGGACCTTTCTTACACTAGCAACAGGACCTCTTCTGTATATTACAACAGAGGTCCTACTAGCCCCATTTACGGACAAGACGTACTCCAGTGATTGTTGTGGACTGTTCTGGCTCCACTGCATAGACTGGGAGGAAGACTAATTAAAGTTAGTTTACCTGTGATCCAAGAAGACCAAGTTCTCTCCAAATATTGAAATTCCTTGTCGTATTAGGACAGCCAAGAATGATTCTCATATTTTCATTTTGTATTTTCCTAATGCTTTTATTGAACACTAGAACACGTAGAGTCGCAGCAGGATCAGTAATGAACAAATGTACATAACCATTCTGACTAAAGGCACCTACAATGATGGTTGAGTCTAGTTACAACCACTATAAATGTTGATACTTCTAATACAATAAACCGATGCCTTCTTGGATAATCAATGTGCAACCCATTATTCAATCAAAATCTTCTTTTAGGAGGGTATCTGTTGAGGATTTTGGCTTTCTCAGCATAAATGAAAATCCCTAGCTTTTCACAAACGTCTAATGCATGATTAAGTATACTGAGCGTCTCGTCATACCCTAATGTATTCATCATGATATTATCAGCATAACTAAGTATATTGTGCTCGGAGTTTTTAGGCATGGACTGACGCATTGATAAAGTATATTACCGAATGGAGCATCACCTTCAAACTCTTTGATATCACTTATGTATCCCTGACGCAGATAAGATGTCTTCCTGTCGAACAGGTAGCCATAGATCCAACGGAGGAGCCAACCTCCTAATATCATTTTAGTTCTTGTAATATCAGGTGTAGATTGGCTATACCAAAACAATTGTAAGATCAAGGAAAGCGGTGTATTTGAATTAATATGAAGGGTTAAGAAGTTGGTAATGCAGTGATATGCACTATTTTTGTGCATAAAACCAAATAGGTTGGAAATCTTTAGTTCTGAGTAAAGGACAACTGTGGACCATCCTCTCTAAGGTTTTACGTATACAATTTTTCAGAGACATAATTCTAAATGCACTAGGATATTTGGATATTGGTATTCTCTGTCAGGTAGAGCCCCTGCCACAAAGATCATTTCATACAGTGCAAAAAGGAATTTTTTTGTACGTTGAGTAGGTCTTAAGACTTTCTATCTTCCCTGGAGACACAGATTTAACTCTGGCCAGGTTTGCATCAAGTTAAGTTCAGTGAAGAAAGTATTGCAGTCATCATGTTGTTTGTTCATCGTGAACTAAAGTAGTTCAATATCCATGTTCATGTTATAGACATAGCCTGCTTAGTCTATATCTCACACAGTGGATTAGCAAAACTGAACATAGTGCCTCTAGCGGTAATTAGTTAGTTGCCTCACTGTAGTTGGATTTGATGAGACACGACTGGTTTTCCTTACTTTGATTTTCCCAATGTCTTTTTTATGTCCTCTTAATGTCAGTCCATTAATGATTTCTCCCTGTCAGATTACTTGAATTCATTCTTAATTTCTTCATCTATTTGTTGAAACTTATGGTCCTGTTTCTCCATTATTCCACACTTATGGTCTCATTGATTCATCCTTTAAGCTACTGGTGTTTTCTTGTTCTAATGAAGATAAGGAAACAAATAGATATATTACATCTCTTCCATTCAGCTTCAAGATCCAGATACAAGTGTATTAGTCTTGATAATTCACCTTGGGTGATTATATTTTTGCCATAAATTCTTAGTTTAACTGGATTGATTTGTAGTTCAAAAGGAAAGTAATGCGAGTCCTTACATAAAATGTGTGTGTGTGTGTGTGTGTGTGTGTGTGTGTGTGTGTGTGTGTGTGTGTGTGTGTGTGTATGTGTGTGTGTGTGTGTGTGTGTGTGTGTGTGTAATTACCTATTTGCACAGTACGGAGAAGAAATTTTACACTCGTGAGGTCCCATCTCTTGAAAACAATACAACTTCTTTGATTTAGACTTATGTATGCTGTCTGCTTTTACCATGTCTTTAGTCATAGACTTCCATTTATACGCCACTTTTGTACTATAAAAGTTGTACTATCTTTAACAAGCTTCTGCCTTGATATCATTCTATGTCCTCTGGTTGGTCTATTTCTTTCAGAACTGATCACTGTCCACGTAATCAAATTACTTTCTAACTTTAAGGACTATGATCAGGCATCCCTCACTCTTCCCCTCAAGAAGGGGAAAATTTAATGCCTCCAGACTTTCCCTAAAACTTTCTCATAATTGTAGTACAATATTCATTATCTTTCTCTTAACCTTCTTAATTAACTCTATGATTCTTTAGGTCCAGTGACCAAACATGAGAAGCATATTCTAATTTGCGTCTTAGGTAGGATATGAACAGCATAATAAACATTTCCTTATCCGTATAAAGTACTTGATAGCTATTCTGATATTTGTCACAAGACAGTTCGTCGCCTTTGCTACGCTACTAAGGTGGGACCGGTGGCTTACTTCAAAGTCCTTGTAGCACAAAATCCTGGGGCTTATTTCCTGCGAGACAATAATCATATTGAGGCCTTTCACTTTGTCCCATCCTCATTATTGTACATCTTTGCTTGAGCTGAATTTCATCAAGCATTTATCTAACCAGCTTTGCGATTTATTTAAGTCTCTTTGTATGCTGATGCAATCCGCCTCGCTTTATACGTCCCTCATGAATCCTACAGTATATGCAAACATATTCAAATGGGAGTCCATACCTTCAGGCATGCCAATGACACAAACCAAGAAGGATAAATGCTCCAAGACAGAAACCTGAGCACTCCATTGGTGACTTCCAACCATTTGGAATAGGCTTCTCTGACATATGCTCTTTGTTTCCTTCCACTTAGATTATCTTCTATCCGTTGAAGGAGTCTCAGCATTATTCTTGCCTTGTATTCCAGCTTCTTACTCAGCCTCCCATGCGGAACAGTGCGTCAAATGCTTTCTGGTATCTCACTTAGGAATTTTTTCCTCGTAAAAATTTTTCCATTTGCTTTCTGATGAAATTTTTCAGTACCTTACAGACCACACTCATCAAGAAGACTGTCAGCAGTTCAACACCTCTTTCTGGTCTCATTTCTTACAAATGCGTATGACGTTTATCCTTTTCCATTCCCTTGGCAATTTGCGTTTCTCTAGCAACATATTAAACAATATTACAAAAGCTCTGTAATGTTTCTGCACACATCTTCAGCACATATGATAAATTTCATTAAGAACATGAGCCTTAGTATTTTCAAATGTCTTTTTCTATATATCTAAGTGTTTTCCCTATCACAGCTCACAATGGTTGGGCTATAAAGTCTTCAATTGTGAAAACCTTTTTATCTTATCTTCCAGTTTTTTACTTATCCTTTCATCATCCTGTATTACATTTTCCTCAGAATCTCATAGCCTGAAGAATTTATGTAAAGTTTTAGATTTTCATTTGCCTTATCCTCAATATTCTTTTCCAAACTTCTCTGTTCCTCCTTTATCATTCTTCTGCACTATTTCCTCTCTTATACCGTGCATAAGTTGACTAGGTGGAGCGTTGCCTTTATTCGCCAATACACATTTCTAAGCTCCCTTACTTTTTACGTCTTTCATAATCTATTTTTCCCTCTTTCTTTAACTTTCTCTTGTATCTAAGGCTAGAGGTACACATGTTCGCTCTCCTTCATTATAAATTTCACAGAACCTTTCACCTCCATATCCTGCTTCCTTGGTACTGAACTTCATATTCCACTCTTCGTTACCATAGAGATTGTCAGGCTCTGTGTAGTATCCACGATCATATCTCCTCCTCAAGTCTTTTTTCGACTCTGCTCTTTTAACTTCGTTTACCACATAATCAAACTTAAGCATTACAGAATCGATTTTTCCAAGTGGTGTAGCATGTAATATCTTAAGTATCAACGCAAGTCTGTGTGAAGACAAGATCTAGTAAAGACGGTGAATCATTTCCTCTTATCGTCGTGCTGTCACTGACCTGCTGGCACAGGAAATTTTCCTGTACGCTATGAACTTGTGCCTCCATGATTCCGTCGCCATGTGAATCCGTATCGTACGTCTGTTTCATTATTACTGAAGTCCCCATTATCAATACTTTGCTTCCTCTGAGCAGTGTTTGTCTTACTACTTCATGCGCTATTCTGATTGTTCCTTCCTTGTTGTGAGTGTATATCTGTTCAAGATCTTTAAGGTTTTTGGAGGATCATATATCATCAACACCACAATCCACTTCGCTACACTTGCCTTTCCCATTTAGTATTGTCTGAATGGACAATCTACTTTTTCCTAAAACTTAGGATTATCTCTTGTTTGGAAGGTCAGTGTTCTTCTCCTTTATCTTCTCTTTTCCTCGTTATCATAATGAATTCGCTGGACAGAAAAGGTGAAATATTTTCTCTTTCGTAAGTTTTGTTTCCCTAACCCTATGTGATCAGGTGGGCTTTTCTTTATATCATCTTTAAATTCAAGTCTTTACCATGTGCTGCTAATCCATCAGCAATTGTTTACAACACTTTCAGTCTACCAGAAACATTGCTTATCATTCCTGGCGTGTCTGAGGGGGTGGCGGGGACGGGGGTGGTTTCTCCTCTTGCCTCAGTTGGCGTCTTCCGTTTTTTATCTTCTGACTAGATTCTTTATTTTGTTCCTGTTCTTTCTTTGGTCTGTCACACCTGATGAATACTTTACTGATTTCCACATTGGTTTTTGGTTTCTTAGCTTGTCTTAGTATCTACTAGGTAGATGACTGCAAATTAAGTGTAACCATAATTGGTCGTCCAGTTATGTTCTGATGATATCCACCAATTCTTATTTCCATTATCACAGAGATTGCAGCGGTACTCTAGCGACCCTCTGATGAGCATTTCTTTCTACTTTCCCCTCTCATCTGATTTTCTGTGTGTTCTTCCTCCAGTCCAAAATATTCAAAGATCTATGTTTGCTGAGCTCCTGATTAACTAATATTTCTAATTTCAGTGTCACCCACCTTGCAACTGAATCCATCAGTTTTGGCTAATCAACCTGTGTTTCTCTGGCTTTGTCTGAAATCTCCCTCTTAACTAATAAGCAATGATCCTGTATGGTCTGCACTTTTCTGAAATTTTCATCCACAGGATCATAAAATTTGCTAAATATTCTCTCCCTAACAACACATATCATTCTATCTGCAGCTTCAACCAGTTCCTAGGGCAACTCAGTTTCAGCGTCCCCTGATTCCTGTCCAACTGCAACAGGCACATTCGATGAGTCTGTTCCCCAGCTGCAAAAACTGACTTCCCTTCCCAGAAATCTCCTCAGTTTCTGTATTCACTGATGTGGGCATTTTATTCTGCTCAACAGAGCGCAAGACTTCTAGAATAAACTCTTCTGATCTATCCTGCTTTTTCATCAGCCTACCTTCATCCCTCTAGTTACAAGCTCTATCAACCCCCTCAAGTGACGCCATTCTGTGTTATTTATCCTTTACCTTGACTTTTAATTCTCTGTATTCTTTCATTCCTTGCACATATTAAGATCTTCATATCTCATGTTTTAATTTCTTTACTGCCAGCTCTAATTACGTTAATCTTCTCTGCTCTTTTCATCATTATTATCATTATTATTGTTATTATCATTATCATTATTATTATTGTTTTCATTATCATTATCATTACTATCATTATTGTTATCATTAACATTATCATTATTATTGTTATCATTAACATTATCATCGTTATTATTATCATTATTATTATTGTTATTATCATTATTATCTTTATTATCATTATTATTATTATTATTATTATTATTATTATTATTATTATTATTATTATTATTATTATTATTATTATTATTATCATTATTATCGTAATCATTATTATCATTATTACTATTATCATCATTATTATTACTATTATCATTACTATATATCTTATCAATCTATTTATTTATATTCATTACACTTTGTTGCTGTCTCCCACGTTAGCGAGGTAGAGCAAGGAAACAGACGAAAGAATGGCCCAACCCACCTACATACTCATGAATATACATGCACGTCCACACACGCATATATACAAACGCAGGAAATGGCGAAAAGTTTGAAAGAAAGAAAGATATATATATATATATATATATATATATATATATATATATATATATATATATATATATATATATATATATATATATATATTTTTTTTTTTTTTTTTTTTTTTTTTTTATACTTTGTCGCTGTCTCCCGCGTTTGCGAGGTAGCGCAAGGAAACAGACGAAAGAAATGGCCCAACCCCCCCCCCCCATACACATGTACATACACACGTCCACACACGCAAATATACATACCTACACAGCTTTCCATGGTTTACCCCAGACGCTTCACATGCCTTGATTCAATCCACTGACAGCACGTCAAACCCTGTATACCACATCGCTCCAATTCACTCTATTCCTTGCCCTCCTTTCACCCTCCTGCATGTTCAGGCCCCGATCACACAAAATCTTTTTCACTCCATCTTTCCACCTCCAATTTGGTCTCCCTCTTCTCCTCGTTCCCTCCACCTCCGACACATATATCCTCTTGGTCAATCTTTCCTCACTCATTCTCTCCATGTGCCCAAACCATTTCAAAACACCCTCTTCTGCTCTCTCAACCACGCTCTTTTTATTTCCACACATCTCTCTTACCCTTACGTTACTTACTCGATCAAACCACCTCACACCACACATTGTCCTCAAACATCTCATTTCCAGCACATCCATCCTCCTGCGCACAACTCTATCCATAGCCCACGCCTCGCAACCATACAACATTGTTGGAACCACTATTCCTTCAAACATACCCATTTTTGCTTTCCGAGATAATGTTCTCGACTTCCACACATTTTTCAAGGCTCCCAAAATTTTCGCCCCCTCCCCCACCCTATGATCCACTTCCGCTTCCATGGTTCCATCCGCTGACAGATCCACTCCCAGATATCTAAAACACTTCACTTCCTCCAGTTTTTCTCCATTCAAACTCACCTCCCAATTGACTTGACCCTCAACCCTACTGTACCTAATAACCTTGCTCTTATTCACATTTACTCTTAACTTTCTTCTTCCACACACTTTACCAAACTCAGTCACCAGCTTCTGCAGTTTCTCACATGAATCAGCCACCAGCGCTGTATCATCAGCGAACAACAACTGACTCACTTCCCAAGCTCTCTCATCCCCAACAGACTTCATACTTGCCCCTCTTTCCAGGACTCTTGCATTTACCTCCCTAACAACCCCATCCATAAACAAATTAAACAACCATGGAGACATCACACACCCCTGCCGCAAACCAACATTCACTGAGAACCAATCACTTTCCTCTCTTCCTACACGTACACATGCCTTACATCCTCGATAAAAACTTTTATATATATATATATATATATATATATATATATATATATATATATATGGGTGATTATTGGTGCATATGTACCTGGGCATGAGAAGAAAATCAGGAGAGGCAAGTGTTTTGGGAGCAGCTGAATGAGTGTGTTAGTGGTTTTGATGCACGAGACCGGGTCATAGTGATGGGTGATTTGAATGCAAAGGTGAGTAATGTGGCAGTTGAGGGAATAATTGGTATACATGGGGTGTTCAGTGTTGTAAATGGAAATGGTGAAGAGCTTGTAGATTTACGTGCTGAAAAAGGACTGATGATTGGGAATACCTGGTTTAAAAAGCGAGATATACATAAGTATACTTATGTAAGTAGGAGAGATGGCCAGAGAGCGTTATTGGATTACGTGTTAATTGACAGGCGTGCGAAAGAGAGACTTTTGGATGTTAATGTGCTGAGAGGTGCAACTGGAGGGATGTCTGATCATTATCTTGTGGAGGCTAAGGTGAAGATTTGTATGGGTTTTCAGAAAAGAAGAGTGAATGTTGGGGTGAAGAGGGTGGTGAGAGTAAGTGAGCTTGAAAAGGAGACCTGTGTGAGGAAGTACCAGGAGAGACTGAGTACAGAATGGAAAAAGGTGAGAACAATGGAAGTAAGGGGAGTGGGGGAGGAATGGGATGTATTTAGGGAATCAGCGATGGATTGCGCAAAAGATGCTTGTGGCATGAGCAGAGTGGGAGGTGGGTTGATTAGAAAGGGTAGTGAGTGGTGGGATGAAGAAGTAAGAGTATTAGTGAAAGAGAAGAGAGAGGCATTTGGACGATTTTTGCAGGGAAAAAATGCAATTGAGTGGGAGATGTATAAAAGAAAGAGACAGGAGGTCAAGAGAAAGGTGCAAGAGGTAAAAAAAAGGGCAAATGAGAGTTGGGGTGAGAGAGTATCATTAAATTTTAGGGAGAATAAAAAGATGTTCTGGAAGGAGGTAAATAAAGTGCGTAAGACAAGGGAGCAAATGGGAACTTCAGTGAAGGGCGCAAATGGGGAGGTGATAACAAGTAGTGGTGATGTGAGAAGGAGATGGAGTGAGTATTTTGAAGGTTTGTTGAATGTGTTTGATGATAGAGTGGCAGATATAGGGTGTTTTGGTCGAGGAGGTGTGCAAAGTGAGAGGGTTAGGGAAAATGATTTGGTAAACAGAGAAGAAGTAGTGAAAGCTTTGCGGAAGATGAAAGCCGGCAAGGAAGCAGGTTTGGATGGTATTGCAGTGGAATTTATTAAAATAGGGGGTGACTGTATTGTTGACTGGTTGGTAAGTATTTTAATGTATGTATGACTCATGGTGAGGTGCCTGAGGATTGGCGGAATGCGTGCATAGTGCCATTGTACAAAGGCAAAGGGGATAAGAGTGAGTGCTCAGATTACAGAGGTATAAGTTTGTTGAGTATTCCTGGTAAATTATATGGGAGGGTATTGATTGAGAGGGTGAAGGCATGTACAGAACATCAGATTGGGGAAGAGCAGTGTGGTTTCAGAAGTGGTAGAGGATGTGTGGATCAGGTGTTTGCTTTGAAGAATGTATGTGAGAAATACTTAGAAAAGCAAATGGATTTGTATGTAGCATTTATGGATCTGGAGAAGGCATATGATAGAGTTGATAGAGATGCTCTGTGGAAGGTATTAAGAATATATGGTGTGGGAGGAAAGTTGTTAGAAGCAGTGAAAAGTTTTTATCGAGGATGTAAGGCATGTGTACGTGGAGGAAGAGAGGAAAGTGATTGGTTCTCAGTGAATGTAGGTTTGCGGCAGGGGTGTGTGATATCTCCATGGTTTTTTAATTTGTTGATGGATGGGGTTGTTAGGGAGGTAAATGCAAGAGTTTTGGAAAGAGGGGCAAGTATGAAGTCTGTTGGGGATGAGAGAGCTTGGGAAGTGAGTCAGTTGTTGTTCGCTGATGATACAGCGCTGGTGGCTGATTCATGTGAGAAACTGCAGAAGCTGGTGACTGAGTTTGGAAAAGTGTGTGGAAGAAGAAAGTTAAGAGTAAATGTGAATAAGAGCAAGGTTATTAGGTACAGTAGGGTTGAGGGTCAAGTCAATTGGGAGGTGAGTTTGAATGTAGAAAAACTGGAGGAAGTGAAGTGTTTTAGATATCTGGGAGTGGATCTGGCAGCGGATGGAACCATGGAAGCGGAAGTGGATCATAGGGTGGGGGAGGGGGCGAAAATCCTGGGGGCCTTGAAGAATGTGCGGAAGTCGAGAACATTATCTCGGAAAGCAAAAATGGGTATGTTTGAAGGAATAGTGGTTCCAACAATGTTGTATGGTTGTGAGGCGTGGGCTATGGATAGAGTTGTGCGCAGGAGGATGGATGTGCTGGAAATGAGATGTTTGAGGACAATGTGTGGTGTGAGGTGGTTTGATCGAATGAGTAACGTAAGGGTAAGAGAGATGTGTGGAAATAAAAAGAGCGTGGTTGAGAGAGCAGAAGAGGGTGTTTTGAAGTGGTTTGGGCACATGGAGAGGATGAGTGAGGAAAGATTGACCAAGAGGATATATGTGTCGGAGGTGGAGGGAACAAGGAGAAGAGGGAGACCAAATTGGAGGTGGAAAGATGGAGTGAAAAAGATTTTGTGTGATCGGGGCCTGAACATGCAGGAGGGTGAAAGGAGGGCAAGGAATAGAGTGAATTGGAGCGATGTGGTATACCGGGGTTGACGTGCTGTCAGTGGATTGAAGCAAGGCATGTGAAGCGTCTGGGGTAAACCATGGAAAGCTGTGTAGGTATGTATATTTGCGTGTGTGGACGTATGTATATACATGTGTATGGGGGGGGTTGGGCCATTTCTTTCGTCTGTTTCCTTGCGCTACCTCGCAAACGCGGGAGACAGCGACAAAGTATAATAAAAAAAAAAAAAATAAATATATATATATATATATATATATATATATATATATATATATATATATATATATATATATATATATATATATATATATATATCTTCTGTTTCCCATTTTAGAAAGTTAAAAATACAAGGAGGGGAGGATTTCTGGCCCCCCGCTCCCGTCCCCTCTAGTCACCTTCCATGGAACCATGGAAGCGGAAGTGAATCGTAGGGTGGGGAAGAGGGCGAAAATCCTGGGAGCCTTGAAGAATGTGTGGAAGTCGAGAACATTATCTCGGAAAGCAAAAATGGGTATGTTTGAAGGAATAGTGGTTCCAACAATGTTGTATGGTTGCGAGGCGTGGGCTATGGATAGAGTTGTGCGCAGGAGGGTGGATGTGCTAGAAATGAGATGTTTGAGGACAATGTGTGGTGTGAGGTGGTTTGATCGAGTAAGTAATGTAAGGGTAAGAGAGATGTGTGGAAATAAAAAGAGCGTGGTTGAGAGAGCAGAAGAGGGTGTTTTGAAATGATTTGGGCACATGGAGAGAATGAGTGAGGAAAGATTGACCAAGAGGATATATGTGTCGGAGGTGGAGGGAACGAGGAGGAGTGGGAGACCAAATTGGAGGTGGAAAGATGGAGTGAAAAAGATTTTGAGTGATCAGGGCCTGAACATGCAGGAGGGTGAAAGGCGGGCAAGGAATAGAGTAAATTGGATCGATGTGGTATACCGGGGTTGACATGCTGTCAGTGGATTGAATCAGGGCATGTGAAGCGTCTGGGGTAAACCATGGAAAGTTATGTGGGGCCTGGATGTGGAAAGGGAGCTGTGGTTTCGGGCATTATTTGCGTGACAGCTGGAGACTGAGTGTGAACGAATGGGGCCTTTGTTGTCTTTTCCTAGTGCTACCTCGCACACATGAGGGGGGAGGGGGATGGTATTCCATGTGTGGCGAGGTGGTGATAGGAATGAATAGGGGCAGGCAGTGTGAATTGTGTGCATGGGTATATATGTATGTGTCTGTGTGTGTATATATATATGTACATTGAGATGTATTGGTATGTATATTTGCGTGTGGGCGTGTGTGTGTGTACATTGTGTATGGGGGTGGGTTGTGCCATTTCTTTCGTCTGTTTCCTTGCGCTACCTCGCAAACGCGGGAGACATCGACAAAGCAAAATAAATAGATATAGATAATGTATATATATATATACATACATATGTATATACATGTATATAATTCATACTTGCTGCCTTTATTCATTCCCGTCGCCACACCGCCACACATGAAATGACAGCCCCTTTCCCTTGTAAGCGCGCGAAGTAGCGCTAGGAAAAGACAACAAAGGAAGCATTTGTTCACACTCAGTCTCTAGCAGTCATGTATAATGCGCCGAAACCACAGCTCCCTTTCCACATCCAGGCCCCACAAAACTTTCCATGGTTTACCCCAGACGCTTCACATGCCTTGGTTCAATCCATTGACATCACATCGACCCCAGTATACCACATCCTTCCAAATCACTCTATTCCTTGCACGCCTTTCACCCTCCTGCATGTTCAGGCCCCGATCGCTCTAAATCTTTTTCACTCCATCCTTCCACCTCCAATTTGGTCTCCCACTTCTCGTTCCTTCCACCTCTGACACATATATCTTATTGGTCAATCTTTCCTCACTCATTCTCACCATGTGACCAAACCATTTCAATGCACCCTCTTCTGCTCTCTCAACCACAGTCTTTTTATTACCACACAACTCTCTTACCCATTCATTACTTACTCGATCAAACCACCTCACACCACATATTGTCCTCAAACACCTAATTTCCAACACATCCACCCTCCTCCGCACAATCCTATCTATAGCCCACGCCTCACAACCATATAAAAATGTCGGAACCACTATTCCTTCAAAAATATCCATTTTTGCTTTCCGAGATAATGTTCTCGACTTACACACATTCTTTGCTCCAAGAACCTTCGCCCCCTCCCCCACAGTATGACGCAGTTCCTCTTCCATGGTTCCATCAGTTGTCAAATCCACTCCCAGATATCTAACACACTTCACTTCCTCCAGTTTTTCTCCATTCAAACCTACCTCCCAATTGACTTGTCCCTCAACCCTAAAGTACCTAATAAACTTGCTCTTATTCACATTTACCCTCAACTTTCTTCTTTCACACACTTTCCCAAACTCAGTTACCAGCTTTTGCAGTTTCTCGCAAGAATCTGCCATCAGCACTGTATCATCAGCGAACAACAACTGACTAACTTCCCAAGCTCTCTCATCCACAACGGACTGCATACTTGCCCCTCTCTCCAAAACTCTTGCATTCACCTCCCTAACAACCCCATCCATAAACAAATCAAACAACCATGGAGACATCACGCACCCCTACCGCAAACCGACATTCAATGGGAACCAGTCACTTTCCTCTCTTCCTACTCGTACACATACCTGACATCTTCGATGAAAACTTTTCACTACTACCAGCAACATGCCTCCCACACCATATACTCTTAATACCTTCCACAGAGCATCTCTATCAACTCTATCATATGCCCTCTCCAGATCCATAAATGCTACTTACAAATCCATTTGTTTTTCTAAGTATTTCTCACATACATTCTTCAAATCAAACACCTAATCCACACATCCTCTACCACTTCTGAAACCATACTGCTCTTCCCCAATCTAATGCTCTGTACGTGCCTTCACCCTCTCAATCAATACCCTCCCATACAATTTCCCAGGAATGCTCAACAAACTTATACTTCTGTAATTTGAACACTCACCTTTATCCCATTTGCCTTTGTATAATGGCAATATGCATGCGTTCCGCCAATCCTCAGGCACTTCACCATGAGCCATGCATACACTGAATATTCTCACCAACCAGTTAGCAACACAGTCACACCCTTTTTTCATGAATTCCACAGCAATATCATCCAAACCCGCCGCCTTGCCGGCTTTTATATTCGCAAAGCTTTCACTACCTCTTCTCTGTTAACCAAATTATTCTCTCTGACCCTCTCACATTGCACACCACATCGACCAAAACACCCTATATTTGCCACTCTATCATCTAACACATTCAGCGAACCTTCAGAATACTCACTCCATCTCCATCTCACATCACCACTATCTATTATTACTTCCCCATGAACCCCCTTCACCGATGCTCCTATTTGCTCTCTTGTCTTACGCACTTTATTTACCTCCTTCCAAAACATCTTTTTATTCCCCCTAAAATCTAATGATACTCTCTCACCTCAACTCTCATTTGCCCTCTTTTTCACCTCTTGCCCCTTTTTCTTGACCTCTTGCCTCTTTCTTTTATACATCTCTAAGTCATTTGCACTATTTCCCTGCAAAAAGCGTCTAAATGCTTCTCTCTTCTCCTTCACTAATAATCTTACTTCTTCATTACATCACTCACTACACTTTCTAATCTGCCGGTTTCCACGCTTCTCACGCCACAAGCATCTTTTGCCCAAGCCATCACTGCTTTCCTAAGTACATCCCATTCCTACCCTTCTCCCCTTACGTCCTCTCCTCCCACCTTTTTCCATTCTGCACTCAGTCTCTCCTGATACTTTCTAACACAAGTCTTATTCCCAAGCTCACTTACTTCCACTCTCTTCACCTCAACATTTTTTCCTCTTTTCTGAAAACCTCCACAAATCTTCACCTTCGCCTCTATAAGATAGACATCCCTCCAGTTGCACCTCTCAGCATATTAACGTCCAAAAGTCTCCCACGCGCCAATCAATTAACACATAATCCATTGACACTCTCTGGCCATCTCTTCTACATACATACGTATGCTTATGTATATCTCTCTTTTTAATCCAGGTATTCCCAATCACCAGTCCTTTTTCAGCACACAAATCTACAAGCTCTTCACCATTTCCATTTACAACACTGAACACCCCATATACACCAGTTATTCTCTCAACTGCCACATTACTCACCTTTGCATTCAGATCACCCATCACTATAACCCAGTCTCGTGCATCAAAACTGCTAACACACACACTCAGCCGCTCCAAAAACGCTTGCCTCTCATGATCTTTCTTCTCATGCCCAGGTGCATATGCACCAATAATCACCCATCTCTCTCCATCCACTTTCAGTTTTACCCACATCAATCTAGAGCATACTTTCTTATACTGTATCACATACTCCCACAACTCCTATTTCAGGAATAGTGCTGCTCCTTCCTTTGCTCTTGTCCTCTCACCAACCCCTGATTTTACTCCCAAAACATTCCCAAACCACTCTTCCTCCTTACCCTTGAGCTTCGTTTCACTAAGAGCCAAAACATCCAGGTTTCTTTCCTCAAACATACTAACTACTTCTCCTTTTTTCTCATCTTGGTTACATCCACACAAATTTAGACACCCCAATCTGAGCCTTTGAGGAGGATGAGCACTCTCCGCGTGACACCTTCTGTTTCCTCTTTTAGAAATTTAAATACAAAGAGGCGAGGTTTTCTAGACCCCCGCTACCGTCCCTCTTAATCGCCTTCTA